>NW_020273126.1:1153342-1154867 GCF_003268045.1 Sipha flava
AATCCTGAAAAAATAATATTTACAATTTTATAGAATCTTAAGAGGATAGGTAGACGAATATTTATACTTTATTTATATTCTTGGTGTTATATTTTTACTTTTAATTATTATTTTTTTCAAATTGTTTCTTACCTTTTTTTATCCAATCTCCATAGAGTAAAACCCGCAAGGATTATACTACTAATCACAACACCAGTAATAACTACAAGGGAAGTAAAAATGGGTTTCATGTGGGTTGAAAAGTGTTTTGTTTAAAATACACTTAATCATTCAAAGTTTATCATTGGATGTTCAGCCGTTCCCGGACGAGTTGGTAGTTTTGCGGCAATCCAAACGTTTAACAGCGCCGCACAGACGTCGCGTCCCACTTGATTCGTATGGCGCGCGCCCGCGACACACGAGTTGGTGTCGATTATTGCAATGAAACGTTGCATTTTGCGTGTTTTCGTCCGGTCACGTCAAAAGGTAAAATAAAAAAAAAAGCCATCAATTTTTCTACGAGGTGGTTTCGGGCGTGCGGTAGTTGCAAAGGTCACACTATCTCGCAGTTGGTTCTTAAACGGTTCGAACGCACTTAATTTTGATTTTTCCTAATGGATCGACCGACAACGCGTTTGCCCGCATCACACGCCGTGGTCATTCGCGTTAAACGTTAAACGCGACGTGTGGTTGGACGTTGTTACAAATCGCATGCGAACACGATAACGTCGTAGGATTTCCGTCGTACCCGTCGACGGCTGATGCCGATACCCTTGTGCTCAGAAATGCCGGACGAACGACGACCGTAACAAGTTTGTTTTGTCCGGATGTCGAATATGGACATCGTATACCTATGAATATACAAACAATCGAATGAAATTGTATGTTGATCGGTTGAAATCCGTTGAATTAAAATCTAATTTGTTTTTTTTTTTTAAAGGAAGAATGTAAAGTATTAAAATTAATTTTTCATTTCATAACGAAGCGTTTAATGGGTTCAAATATCTTTAACTTAAATAAGTCGTTCAATAATGCAACTTTAACAGTTAATGTAATCAATGATATATAATTACAGTTTTTTTTAAATATAATTTAAAGAAAACGATTTAATAATAATTGAAGCACATCTCAATTACGATATTGTAACTTTTAAAATAAAACTTAATATAATTTCAATAATTAAAATAGTAAAGAAGAATATATTTGTTTGTTAAAAAAAGTGTTGTATTCTGCTTAAATTATAATGTTAAAGTTATTTTTTGTTGATTTAGATAATAATCACGTTGAATCGGTACTGATAATATAATAATAATAATTAAAATTATCCTTGAGTAACAGAATGCCTTTAATTTGTTTAATATGAATAGATCTGTGGAATATTTACAGAATAGTTTGAATACTTTTTTTACACAAAATTAAAAATATCAGCATTTTATTTGGAAAAATGAAATTAAAAAGTAATCATTTGAAGATTACATTTTATAATTTAAACTATAATGACACACACACACACACACACACACACACACACACACACACACACACA
>NW_020273126.1:1154877-1459107 GCF_003268045.1 Sipha flava
ACACACACACACACACACACACACACACACACACACACACACACACAGTTTAAATACATTTACTACATCTAAACTATAGGTATACTTCAAGCTTTTAAAATATTTACTGGGAATAATAATAAAAAAAAATAAAATATGAAATGTCAATTATATTCAAAATTAATTTTATAAATGTTAAAAATGGGTAAAAGATGAGGCCACGATGAAGTGTAAACCTTGTTATTTTTTAATTTTACGTAAGATATTATTTTTAAAACATCACATTAATAAATGTAAAATGTTCTCTGTACTAAGCAAAATGTATAATAACGTCTGAAGAAGTTTGCAATCCAAGCACATAACAAATGTAGTCAATTCAGTTGAAATTCATATACCGTATTTTGAGAAACACACGATTTTTAACCAGGGCATTAAGTAAAAAATTTTTCCTTTAGAGATAATTCTATGTTTAAATTTGTTTTCACCTTTTGGAATATTATCTAGTTATTATTTTAAATTAAGAATGAAACGATTAAAGCCGTATGGATACTATAACGATCTTGTCTGAAGAACATCGCAAAAATTAAAACTTGTTTAATTTATACTATTTTTTCTTTAATATAAAATTTAAAATATCCTGGATCCCTGGGGAAACGTTTATCACACAAAAGTTTCTTGATATTAATCATTTGATTATGATCTTCAATAATTTTACTTATATTTTGTTTATCATTTTTTTAAGTCATTAGTCATCAAAAACTTTATCAATTTGAACAAAGTATCTATAGTTAATCAAGCAATGAAATTGACAAATGCAAATTTTTCTTACAATTTTTAATTTAATTGTTTACGAGCTTCAATAGTAATAATAATAATAATAATAATAATAATAATAATAATAATAATAATAATCATAATAATAATAATCATAATAATGAAAATGTATAGTACATATAGCTCATTGAAATACAACTTTACATTTGTAGTAAATTGTAAGAAGTATATATTATTATTTTTGTACCTTGTTTAGAATTATTTTGGATGTTTATTAATGTATTTTACATAGACTATTCTTTTTAATTATACTTATAAAACGTATAAAACGTTTATTGATACATATATTAAATACAAAACAATAATAATATAGTGTTTTGTGGGCCCGTGAAAAATAATACTCTATATTTAAAGTTACATAACTTACATATAGTATGGATTATTTTAACAATATTTTTAATAAATTAAGTACCGCATTTTACATATAAAGACTTGTGATTTATAAACGTATATAGTTCTAATTTCAGTATATATTTATCACATTTATATTGTAATTCAATAACTATAAATTACATTATAATAATGTCAAAACAATGGTCATTGCTTGACGATTTTTTATTATAAATTACCTTTAAATGTGTATTTACTTAAAAGTAAATACTTCTAGCAGAAAAACAAGAAATTTACCGAATTTTATATGTGGGTTTATGTAAAGTACATTGTAGATAGATGTTAAAAATATTTTTTTATTTTGGATTAGATGTAATTCTGAAATGATTTATGAAATAATTTTTTAAGATATCAAACGCTTTTTTTTTTTTAGAATTTATTTGCTTCTTAACTAAAACATACATTTATTATAATCGCCATGTATTATAACTCATAATTTGTTGTATTTATTAAATTAATTCATGCATAATTCATACTGAAAGTTTAAGAAGATTGGAAGGAGGTATACGGCATTTACTCTTCGTCAATCAATCAGTTAATCGTTTTTCGATTGACGTTAAAATTAATTTGCAAGGTATAAAATAATGATTTTTGACCATGAATTGAAATAATCATTTTGATATATTAATTATAAGATCCATTTTTATGTTTTACATCGACCATTGTAATCATCGTTTTAATTTCAGTCCACTAATATTGATCTTATTCCAAATACTGATTTTCACTAAAAAGTTCATGGTTATCGAAATGCATACTCATTTATATTCTATCAAGTACAAAATAAATATGTAATCAATTTTTATAATATATTTTGATGTATGGGATATTGTTTAATTTTGTTAAGGGTATTTTTATGAACCAGCTAATATGGACAATGTAAAGTTTTTGTTGACATCTGTTAGTGATACGATTCATCATTATTAATTATTATTATCTTGGTTATAAAATTAACTTTTTTATTTTTTGCTTAAATCATGGCCTGGAAAGGGGTACTTAGCCTAGTGGGCAGTCTTTCACCTTATCAAATTAGCTATATGGATCGTTAATGAATTGCGATGTACAATTTTTGCCAAGTAAACTGAAAAATTAATTATTTCCCGTCATAATAAAATTTGTTTTATTAAAATTAGAAATATCTTAAATCACAATGAGTAAAGAGGAAATATATGAGTGCAACTATTGTAAGATTAGATTACTCGTATACTTGTTATTTAAAGGGATTATATTTTATTACGTATTAATTAATGAGCCTAAATACATGATTCGATATGGTAAAATTTCGAAGACCATTATGAATTTGACCACGTTCACTGTTCATCATAAATAAATAACTCATTAAATATTAAATTGTTAGTTATTCGTTTTTATCTGTATTTTTAGAATACGCAAAATTATTCCAGCTATGTTAAGAGCTTTTGTATTTCAAATATATATATAAATATATACATTATTTATATGTTATTTTTGTCCGTGTTTCATTTCGAGTATATATTAAAGATAAATAAATTTTTTTCGAATGAAGCCATTTAAAATTTTACCATTATGAATTCATATGTAAATAATTCCAATAATTCATTATCTTCATATTATTTGTCAGAAATTATTAGAAACATTTTAGTTAATATGCAATAGATATTTTAAATTTGGAGACTGTGAAATGTTAGTAATTAATATAAGCTTCTTTTATGAAATGAAAATATGTGAAAAAAAAAGATTTCTAAAATATTGTTTGAATATTTTTCAAAAATTATCGAAATAATAATAATTTAAAATAATTATAGTCTTAAAATATCGTCTGTTTTTAAAAATTTAAATAATGAACGAATAATTATTTTTTGAGTAAAACGTTTCTATTTTTTCTAACAATTATTCTAATTACTTTTATTTCAAAATTTAAATCACTGCTACTTCAAAAATATAGAACAGAACATGAGTTTTGTTAAAATCATATTACTAGGTACAAAACTATATTTAACTAATAAATCGAAATAAAATAGGTAATAATTTTGTAATCCGTTAATATAAATAAATGTAATTATTTATATAAGCGTATAAAAAAATAATAATAGATAATTCAAATTAAGA
Organism: Sipha flava; assembly: GCF_003268045.1. Classification (NCBI taxonomy): domain Eukaryota; kingdom Metazoa; phylum Arthropoda; class Insecta; order Hemiptera; family Aphididae; genus Sipha; species Sipha flava. The sequence continues at coordinate 1,158,166 of NW_020273126.1, forward strand.
TTGTACATTTATTATCATTTTATTTTAGTTTCTATAAATTATTAGGTCTTTATCAGAAGTTTTGTATCTTATAATATCTTATATTTTCTCTTATATATTACATTTCAAAGTAAAATGTAAAATATACAGTAACCTACCTTTTTAATGTTCCATTTCTAAAAATATTATAGTTGGATTGGCCTTATAGAAAGCTTTGGTACACCAATTTGGGTTCACTATGAGGTTCGTTACGAAAAAAATATTTGAGACATTCGAAGTTTTGAAGATTTCTGTGTTAAAGTAAACAATATTATAACTGTATAATATGTATTACAAATATGACTGATATTTATGCAATTTGTATATCTATTGTAAACTTTGTAAGCATATTTATATTATATATATATTATACGCCACGAATAAAATTCGAAATAATTGAATTTACTATTGTTGGTATTTTTTTAAGTTGAATAAGTCGTTAAATTTTAATACAGTAATTTGAAAATGTATTTAAATTATGTGTATACGCTGACTCGGATTAAGAATTTAATATTGATATTTATAAAAAGCAATTTATGTATATAACGTACATTCTTGTAATCAAAATATGTAATAAATACTACACTGTTTTAACTACAGTATTTACATTTTAGAAAGTCTTAAAGTAGTATTTTTATATTCTTCGTACATCAGATTCCAGTTGGTATTTGTACGTGCAATAGAAATGTATTTATCAATCATAATTTAAAGCTCGTTTAGTTTTTCAATTGTTTTACGAACTAACATTCAATTTCGTTGAAAAAAAATTATAAAATACAATTATATATAATAACAAATATTTGACATTTTAATTGTTTAACTTAAACTTCAATTTAGTTATAAGAAATTTATTTGTAACGAATTCAAGGATAGCAAATTATTTTTATGATTATTTGGTTACCCCGTTAGCCTGTATGGAAACTGTGTTTCCAAATGCCCTAAATTAGATAATATATAATACTGTAATATGCATAATATTATGTTTAGTATGACATTTCTAACTTATTATGATGCATACGTGTATTATAGTTATATTACTCTGTCGAAAATAATTTGTAGGTGAGTAATAAAATACTTAAGATCATGCAAAGTGCATAGGTTATATTTAAAATGTGTTAAATTTACGTATTTCAGTGTGTTCTATACATATCAAATTTCTACTTTTTTGATAGTTTTATTAATGTAAACCGGATTTTGGCAGGTTAGTTCTGGTAGTATTAGAAAACCAAGACCTTATCCCCCTAATCTTCTTTTTTTAGTCTTGTTGGTCGGTATACTTACGTGACTAGGATTCGTTTTTTGAACCAAAATGAAATAGTAAGGAAAAATTCATCAACGAATTGCAATAACGTCTGGTGACTTTAAAATGTTTAGGAATGATCTTATGATGTTGCGTAATATTATAGTAATAATTATTATTGTGAACACGTAATTTTGATTTTATAGTTACCACCTATCTATTTTATAGACGATAAACACTTAATAACTTAAGGTATTAAGGTTATAACTTGTACATAAGTTATCTTTGAATAAAACGCTTATGACAACAAATCTATAGTAAGAAGAAAATTAATTAAAAAAAATTCAAGTTCATAATCTAAAAATTGTATATATAAATTTATTCCATTTTAATATTACAAAAAAATATTAGCATATGTAAAAGGCTATGATATTCCAAAAAATAAAAATATGTACACAATTCGAATACAATTATCATTAACATAAACAACAAAGAAGCAAAAATAGGTTAACTATTATTAAATATAATAGGTTTAATATGTATAATTTTTAATTTATAACGATGTTAATTGGTAAGAAAACATTAATTTTTAAAATGTATTAAAAAATATTTCTAAAAAATATATTATAGACATATTAATTTATTAATAATAATACATTATGACTTAAGAACACAAATATATATGGATATATATATCGTATATATGTCGTATATATATCGTATATATATCATATATATGTATCGTATTAAATATCCTCCAAATACATAAGTTTAATACATAGAGTTTTAACAAATGAAGAACGTTATCTAACTTATAATGACTTACATCTTAGTAAGTAGCACATTTTATATTCATACATTTATACTTCAATTTATTCACATTTTCAAATATCCAATTCTCATTTCACTCGGGACTTAAGCACTCAAATACATTCTAATAAATACTAATATGGTACATATAGAACAAGGAAAAAGACACATGAAACCCTTGAGAAAACAGGGATGGAATTAACAACAAAATTTGCAAGCTTAAGTGAATATTGCACGTACTCTACATGGTGTATGCAAAATGTGAGATAGTTAGTAAAGACGGAGAGAGAGAGAGAGTGAGAGAGAGAGAAATAAAAATAAAAATAAAGAATATCTAATGATTTTTCATTTCATTGTAAGTAAAATATTAAATGCTCTTCTACTTTTCCCACTTTAAAGCTCTTGGGGAAAATCGATCGATTTTTTTATAAAGTATATTCAATATCTTAACGCTTTGCTTTCACCCCAAGAACAGAGCTTGAACGAATTAAACCAACCTCTACACAACCCAACTGTTACCAATTTCTGATTGTTACTACTTCTATCGGTACTACTTTACTGACATAATAAGATTTGCATACACTGGTTATAATAATAGTAGGTGCAGGACGACCCTTATTTGGGTAGTCGGCCCCTTCTTATTTGCATTCTTTTTAGAGAACAATATGTGTATGCACAATATTATGTATGTAACAAAACAAAAAAAAAAAAAACCCGCCTTCATATACGTTCTTGCCTCTATTAGTACATTATCTGATGAAAAGTTGAAATTTTTTGATGTACGATAAATGTATTTCATATTAAATACCCACTACGACAATATAATATTAGTACGAACGATCGTCCGATAACTTAGACTTTGTTATTATAGACTACGACCATAATTATACGATATCAAAAATAATATAAAATATTTTTTATGAAAAGGGTCTAAAGCGCATTCAGGAGCTTATCAACTCATTCTTTTGTGATAATTTGCAAACTCATAAAAAAAAAAATAAATAATTGGCAACGCAATTGTTATCATATTCTAATGATAAACATTTAAACTTAACTGCTAACGTAATTTTGCATAAAACATATGAAAAATACTTACTATAACTAATAACTATATGTCTTTAAAATAAGTTTTAACATAGCAAAAATTAAAAACAAATAAAAATCGTTTCCTAAAATATTTTGTCACAGACTGATTGAATTACATGATCCAAAAGGCACGTATTAATAACTTGTATAATATGAACTTTGTAATTAATAAAATTTCAGTAAATCGTGTAAATTGTATATTTTTAATAACATTTTTTTTTTAAAAATATTATTTCGTATTGTATTTAGTGTACCTTATTATTCAACCGAACTATATAAAATAAGATTGGTGTTATGAAGAAAAACTTTCCTTCCTATTATATATTAATGTTTTGGTTCGTAATGTTTATTCTAACATAATATTATTTTGGAAATAGTATTTTATTCATCACATTGATAATAATTATTTATTATTTAATTTATATTATTCATTGTTATTTATTTATAGATTATTTCGCTCGTGCCATAAACAAACTCTTAGATGAATATCACAGTTTATTATGTAAATAATATTGTATAAGTAATTTTTCAAACTAAATTTTCAAAATGGTACAAAATGAATTCAAAATAATATATACAGTGATCCCTCGTTATCCGTGAAGGTTACGTTCCAGCAAACCTGTGTGGATAGCGAATCCGCGGATAACGAGATCATAAATCAATGTAAAAAGGGAAGTTTTGTTTAATTTTTTTTAATTTTAATAATTTTTTAATTCCTACAACTAATTTATTTATTATCTATCGTATTGTTCCTTAATTTTTACGTATTTCTCGAACACTAGGTTCATTCATTTTGTACGTTCTAGCAAATGACGCTACAGTATCACCATTTTTTAATTTGTCCAAAATTTCAATTTTTTGAACGAGTAATAAAACATTTTTTCTCCTTTTTATTGACATTTTACATTTAGAAGCCATTTAAAAATATTTTCACAACTAAATTTATTGAACACTGCTGTACACGTGTCATGCACAAATATCATCTCACAACTGAACAATTGACGATTATTAATCGTGCAGGTGTAGGTAACCTTTTGTGTTTTATTTGCAATAAGTATAAGTATGTATATAAGTATTTTATTTTATTATATTATTTTATTTTGTTATTTTATTTTATTGTACCTACCATACCTATGTAAAAAGCCGTTCGGCGTTAAATTCAATAATAAATAATAAATAATAAATAAATAAATAATGTATATGTGTTATACCTATAGCGATATAACAACAATTATCTATAGTTATTGTCAAAAATAAATTTCTACAGTGTTCGTATAATAACGGTAAAACGTTATGGCAATCGCATTAAAAATATGTTATCGTGGATCCAACCGCGGATAATGAGGGATTACTGTAATTAATAATTTATATTGAGTGTTACAATATGAATTATACAAGTTTATTATTTCAAATACTTAAGTATACGTGAAAATAAATAGTATATGACTTATAAATTACATGTACAAGCATTTTATGTTAGAACTAATAAATTATTGAAAATGAATACTTTTTTTAAAACTATTGTTCTGTTATACATTATAAAAAATTTTAAGAAAACATTAAATGTTTATTTATAAATTTTGTTATAGGATTTTTTGGAGTAACCCATAAATACTAGTTGTAATATTATTACTTTGTACGTAGGATAGTTTCATAGTTACGTCTTTTATAAACAAAATAAAGTTATTTTATTTATGTTTTGTAAATCTCAGTCATTAAAAATAAAAGTCTTCGTCCAATAAGTGTTTAGACAGTCGTATTATAACTGAATAAAGTAAATAATCGATGACTCATAAAGAGTTCGTTTACATTTTATTTTATTCGATGTGATCTTTATTTACGTAATCTTTTGGAATATTTGAATGGTTTATTTTAATAGCCAATCAATTATTTACGGAATGGGTTAGTGATAAGTTAAGTTCATCGGAAAACGATTTTTATGCGATCTTTCCAGATTTCTCTGAAAAATTAACTTATTTAAACTTTTTTAATGTTATTTAAAAGTATATGCAATACTCTACTTGAAAATATACATGCTCAAGTAAATGTAAAGTTTTTCACAGTGAAATATTATTCAAATAACATGATGTTAACGACAGTGTATTATTTTTATCGGCTTAAATAGCTATAAAAGTTGTACAAAATCTACGACATAGGTTTTACAGATTATTACATTGTTTTAAACTCTAGCTAATTTTTACTTTTTAAATTTAATTCTTTACTATGTCGAATGCTAATTTAATTTTTAGACAATTTCGTAATCATCGTGTTATATTCCATGCATATTTCATTGTAACTCACATTATAACGATCTAATTTCAACGTTCCATTGTTGTAACTGCGGTGAAAAATAGTCTGTAAACTGTACGATTGGCCAATCGATAAATAAGGTACCTATCGTATACGGATTACTTATAATAAACTAGCTGACCCGTCAAACATTGTTTTGTCTTATAAATTATTTTTAGAGAATATTTTGCTAGAAAAAAAACTAATTTAATATAGGTGGGTAAGGATGTGTATTAAGTGTGTATTTATTGTGTATATAAGTGGAAGAGGTATGAAGTGCTGTGAACGATGACGGAATATAAAAATGAAAAAACATCAAACATTTATTTTTTTAATAATTTATTAAAATTGATCCTTTAAAATAATATATATGGTATATTGCTAATTATGACAATACTAGTAAAAAACAATATCAATCCTTTAATGCAACAGAGTGTACAATATTTTTTGCTATCCCATCTTTCGCCAACACAAACAAACTGGATGGTTCGAGAGCACGCCACGTATAATTGTCCGTGTGAAAAACATGATATGCTCAAATCTAAGCCACAGACAGACATCGTTTAGCCTTGAGACTTAATGATAGTCATTGCAAATGTAAATCTAATTAGAAATTGAAGATGTTTAAATTGTATTGGCACATCTGTGGGTATAATAGGGATTCGCGTTAATAATATATTTTTACCTCGAAATTTGCCATTTAAAATGATGGATTCGATAACATTTTTATTAATTTTTTAATGATTAATCACGTGCCGTTGCATAACCGTGGAGGGTTCAAATAGCGAAGCAAAATAACTGGAGATCCAACCTTTAGATGTAAATTATGCGATAGTATGCCTAGTAAATCCAATAAGTTTAAATGAGTTTCTGTTGGATAATTTACAGCTTAAGTAGCATTGCAAACTGTATCAATAGATTTTTATGACACCAAGTTTCATGGTAACAAATGTTGTACCTTGAGATTCAATTCGTTCACGTTCACATTTTTTGCTGCTAAAATTACTGTTTCTGCCAGCCACTCATGATTTTTTGTGTTGTCTGTGTACATATAGATAAATATGTATATGATATATATCATACATCATATAGATATATATACTTTTTCCAAAATCAACAAGGCAGATTAGAGCAAAATGGAGCCAAAAATGTATAATATTTCATCAATTTTTTTTAATTGTTTGTAATTGCCAGGAGAAGGTTTTTACGAAAAAAATGTTTGGAAAATTGCTATTGTTTGATAAATCGTAGTTTAATTTAATAATTTTTGACCCGGTCGATAACTGCGCAATTGAAAATTAATTACTAAATAAAACTATTAAAAAAAAAATTAAAAACTATTTAAAATTTTATTTTTGGTATTAAATGACGGGTGTTGCATAAATATTAAACAAGATCCCGCAACTGATGCCAAAACAAACAAGAATGTTAGTTCGAAGAATTATTATGTAAATCGATTGATGATTAGACGAGATCAAGACAAAGTTATTTTACGATGCCTTGAGCTTTGTCAACAATTCATGGTCGACATGTATGTAAATACAAAAAATCATGAGTGGCTGGCAGAAAGAGCAATTTTAGCAGCAAAAAATGTGGACGTCAACGAATTGAATCTCAATATGTAACATTTGTTACCACGAGACTTTGTATCATACAAATCTATTGATACAGTTTGTGATGATACTGAAACTGTAAATTATCCAATAGAGTTTCTAAACTCATTGAATTTACGAGGCATGCCACCGCATAATTTTTTTACACGCAATGTTTTTTACTAATATTGTCATAATTAGTGATATATATAATTTTAAAGGATCAATTTTAATAAATTATTAAAAAAATAAATGTTTAATGTTTTTCCATTTATATATTCCGCACCGTTTACAGCATTCCATACCTCTTCTATTTATATACCACATCCTTACATACTTATATTAAATTAGTTATTTTTTTCTAGCAAAATATTCTCTAGAAATAATTTATATGGCAAAACAACGTTTGTCGGGTCAGCTAATATATAAATATATACCTTTATATATTAGCTTTCACTTGAAATTTTACATTAAGTGCATGTAGTAGGAACTCCACTGAAATCACCGTGCGGGGTGAAGTCGCGATGCTTAGTCAAATGATAATAATTGAATCATTTTCCAATTACCGTTCTCCTGCATTTGCTGCCTGAAGTATTCTACCCTCGGGTTACGACACGGTGACAGCCACGCCTACTTAGGGGGACTTTGTAGAACACTTGTGACGGTGACGCCCACCTAATTAAGATTTTTTCCCAATCGTAATATAATTCAGATACGGGAAGGGGATTCAAATAGATTTTCGAAAATTCCAAATAAATACCACGTACTGATGTTCTACTGCATGGTGGCTTCGAGATTGTTCAAGAATCCGAGTACCGACGTTTACCGAGGGAATGTGTATGAATTATGGCCGACACATGTGTTCCATCGATGTCAAAAGTCAGTATTTTTTTTTTCTGCCAAAGGCGAAATGGCTTGCAATATTAAAACAAATAGTACGAGCCACGGGAATCACGTAGAGTACTATGGATATTTCAATATTGAATGAGTCTATGATACGAATGGCAAACATGGAATGGTCAACTATTCGGTTTGTAAGGGCCTGCGGTCAATTTTACGCGTGGGCGGGGGGAGTATAAAAGGAAATGGGAGGAAGGAACGACGGAAAAAAGGCAACCTTTGCCATAACTCCATAACGGCTCCCTGCAGTAGTTTTACTCATTGTATTGTTTTCCGGTGGGCACAAATAGACAAAACGAAAGCCAATATACTGTCTATTTCACATATTGATTCGTAAGAATAATGTATACATATTTCATTATTATGTCATCGCGTTATTCATGAACTATTCGCAAGTTGGTCGCACGACAGGAAACTCTTTAAGCGTCGTCGGGGGCAGGTACCTATCGTAATATTTACGGAAAATAAATCGTATCGTGACAACAGCCACTTAAAGATAATTATAATATCATAAACCATTTAAAAGCTATCGTCGATCGGCAGGCTATTGTATATTTCATTTAATCGGAAAGCTTTTTCTCATATAGTATTCGTAGGGACGTCAGGTCGATTGGGCGTGAAGTGATAATCAATCGATGAACGGAAAATACAATAACGTAGTCAAATATTGTTTAAGTGTGCATTTAAATACGTATGTCTTATTTATTCGGTTTTAATCGAAACCCAACGTGTTAAAACAAACGAAAAATAGTTTTCAGCGACTATCATTAGAGAAGAACCATTTGCCTTGTAATACATTTTGCATTGTTTCATTATATTATTTTGTGTTACAGAGCGCCGATATGGCTCATCGACGATTCACCGTGCTGTTAGTAGTGTTCGTTGTTCTGGTGTACGACAATCACGGTTACGTCGCACATCGACGAGTGAAGAATCAAAAACCAGGCATACGCAGTTACTCGGACGCAAATAAGAATAGCGATATCAATGTATGCGCTCTGGAGCAGAAGACCACTATTAACTTGTTTTGTTACTGCGACGATTCCGCGATACATACGGCTTCGTCGGCTGACTGTTGGGTGTTCAATGACGGTGAGCCCAGGGACTCGTCCATATGGCAGGAGTTCCGGTCTCAATCGAACATTACCAAACTGACGTTCAACGTCCGCGGTTCATCGGCGCAAACGCTGTCGTTTGTGCCAACCGAAGCCTTGGCCCAGCTGCCGGAACTGAGGACACTAGAGATCGTATATGCCGGAATTAGGACTATACACTCACACGCGTTCGCCAACCTGTCCCATTTACAAGATTTAGCCTTGGGCAGGAACAACATCCTGCGACTGTCTAGAGAGTCGATAGCATTCATGGAGGACGTGCGCGTCGTCACGCTAGGCGATAACGCCATCGACGGCATCAGCAATGACGTGTTCGCTAACCTACCCGCGCTCCGGAAGCTGTACATGAACAACAACAACATAAGTTACATAGCCGAGGGCGCTTTCGAGCAGTTGCGCAAACTCGAAGAGCTAGACGTGTCCGTAAATCGACTAACAGGGTCGTTGTCCAGGTACGTGTTTTTGGGACTGATATCTTTAAAAAGATTGGACATGCGAGCCAACCACATCGAACGAGTGGGCCCAGATGCTTTCGCCGAGTTAGTTAGCCTAGAGGAACTCGTGTTAGAAGACAACACCATAAGGACGATTGACGGTAGAGGATTTTCTGGATTGAATAATCTACAACGCCTTACGTTGGCGGAGAACAGACTAACCGTGCTCGACGATCGTATACTTCACCATCTCGAAAAACTCAGATTTATCGATATAAGATACAACAATTTGAAAACTCTGACTTTCAGTACCATAGAACCGTTATTGGACAGACTCCGCAACATATCGTTCTATTTTTATTTGGAAGGTCAGTGCAATTTTATTCCGTAACATATTACATTTAACAACAATATATTAGGATATTTTTTAGTTTAATACACAATCATAATAATATGTAATGGTTCTTAAAATACCGCAAATATTACGTCATTTGGGCAAATGTACGGGAGTATTACGGTCGATCAGATATTATTTTTAAATAAGCTATTACTCTATGAACGATTCGGTATAGATATATGAAATTTGATTAGATATATAATTTATGAATGATTTGCATAAATTGATGTAGAAATAACAGATAACTGTTAATATTTAAGAAACTATTGAAATTACCAAGTCAAATACAACTAGCTGAATACTTTGTATTAAATAATTTGCCTTTAATTCAGTATCTTATTCAGACTTTTACTAGAACTCCTAATCTTACTTTAATTTCGACTACCACTTGTGTTATGTAACTAATTTTTCATTGTTTAAAATTAGTTATTTCGATCCTATTTATGTATTTATTTGTTGCTCGGTAACCATAATTCGTAATGCATTTTTGTCATGATTTTTCGTCATAACATTTTTGTAACGATTTCCATCGGAAAGTCTCAGTAAAACATATTAACTTAACGTTGTAATATGTTTGTAAAAAAATCAGATTTTATTTAAAAATTAAAGTAGAAAATAATTTGGAATATACTTGTATAATAACATATAAAGTTGTTACTATATTGCAAATTACTATTTATTAAATCTTGAGTAAAAATGTTTCCTGATGATACATACTTGATAAAAGTACACACATCAATGCGATTGGTTGAGCGTTTAGAGTAATTTTATTATAATTATGAATAATATAAATTATATTTGATGTTGTTGCTGTGATAATTCATAAGCACAATATGAATATAGAACATAGAATCGGAAAAAATGTATGCAATAATTTACATACATGTTAAATAGGTAAATTGATAAATAAATATTTAAAGCTAATTTATTACACCATTCTATTATTAAAAAAGTAATATTCCTTCAAACGTTTTTATGAAACTATATATATTTAAATTATGGTTGAAGTTTTTTTTTTTTTTATTAAAACTAGATTTAATATAAAGATATGAGTAATAAAACAATAAACTGTTAACATTATGATTGTTTTTTTTATTTTTTTTTATTTAATTTGTTTTTATTAAAAAAAAAAAAAAAACATTACAGCAATTATGATTCTTAATCTGTAATATCAATATTATAGTTGGATTGTAATAACTCTCAACATAATGTTAAAAATTTAATATTAAAACAGAATTATTCAATATCATCAATTTAAAATATTATTAAAATATCTTATAAGTATATATTCTAAATTATGACAGATAAAAAAATATAATTTCAGAAAAAAGATGAGCAAGATAAATAAAAAAAGGTTCCCGATCAGCTTTTTTCTATTAGGCACTTATTTTATTCAATTCAGCACGGTACAAATATATATATATTATTATTTTGAACCAGAAAATAGAATTCAAATTATGTACTTAAAAATGATTTTGAAGGACCAGTAAAATGTAACAATTATAATGTTTTTTTTTTTTTAATTAATTTGATATACATATATTTAAATACTAAGCTAATTAGTAAAAATAATTGATTTTCAAATCTGCATAGATTCTTCTTATTTTTTTTCACTTTTTCTTGCTGAAATTAATTTCATTGTAGTTGAATAGTTGGCATAGAACCAAAATTAACAATCATAATAACTAGAATATTTTACCTTTTTTAAAGTCACCTTGTATATAATATATTAAATGCATTGTGATTAATTCCATCGTAAAAATACTGTATAATTGTATTACCAACATTTCAGTATGAAACCTTTTTAAAGTACCATCTGTATTGGTTTTACACCCAGTTGAGGAGATGTAATATAAAACTTTTACTGTCTGAAGAAATGTTTACAGAAAAAAAAATGTCTCGATAAAGTCAATACAGCGTACTTACTAGTTTCTCTTTTAATAACTTTATTTATAAACTTATTTTATTTATTTATTTATTTTTTTATTTGCTCCTATCTTTAAACATTACAACCAATAATCGGAAGTATCCGCATCGGCTCCCGTTTGTTCGTTTCGGCTCCCTCCTTTCATTTGATGGTGGCCGTGTCGTCTCCGATCCGATGCCAGTGGTATGGACGTATCGGCTCCCAATCAACAACATTTTCTTTCACATTTATAGGCTGAGGATTGGCTACGGCGAGAAGAATTTCTCTATATGCATGGTTAAAAATGTTGTTGGCGTTTAAAATAAAAAAATAATGTCCTTTTGAAAAAAAGAGTTTAATAGACTTAAAAAAATGTGTTGACTTCAATTTTTTTTTGAGTTTTAAAAATAATGTTAACTTAAGTAAGGTAAAAAATTAAAAAACTTATGGCTTAAACTTCAAGGAAACTTTTTTTTACGTATTCCGCTCTGGTAATTTGTTCTTCTTTAAATTGATCAATATATTTCTGAATAATACTACAAATCTTTTGCTGGTTGTTAGTTTTTTTCCTAATTTTCATGCTGTGGAGTTTTATTTACGTGTCAGCCTGTATCTGTTTCTAAATTTCCATGAAATTGAAAATGTTAAAGTGAGTAGACGTGAACTCAGTATTACATTTGAAATATTAGCCCAAATTTCCAGAGAAATAATAATTTTTAATTTCATATAACTATATATATGCGATTAAGTAGCTATCAAAAAATTCGTTATCGAAACCTGACGTAATACGGCTATTCAACGGATGGCAAGGAATAACGACCCGGAGTCGATACGGTATCATCCCCAATAATCATATTTGAATCACTAATTTTTTAATTTATTCAAATGTTATGCACTCCGAAAAGCATTAAAAATAATGTAGGCCTTAACTAGGAGAATTAAACTATAATAAACCGCTTCCGAATAAGGAATACATTCACAATATAACATCACCAGAAATAACTCTTCCATATGTAAATCAGATGACGTACACAACATAGTCAAACATATACTAGCCAAATGCCGCAGTTTCGAAGATTGAAGAAACAAGCACTACATACCACATATATTAGGAGAAGGCTTTTAACCAACCTCCAATCAACTATAAACATCATACATTTCTTAAAAGTAAAATAATTATATAATCTTATATAAGCACAAACTTAATTCAATTGTTAACTAATATAAACATGATATTAACTAATAACTAATGGTTTAGAAGCCATTGAGTAAATGAAAGTGCAATTGAGATGAATAAAAAAAAAAAAAATAATAATAATAATAATAATAATATAAATAGTATTTTTAACACAAAATATTTAAAATATATTGTATAAATATTATACAATTACTCGTACCTATATCTTTCATCAGTTTGTAACTAGGTTATTTTTAAAAATAACATTAAAGTATTTATTGAACTATTCGTTTTTGTAAAAACGTCAATTCAATGTTTAAATAAAAAAATAAAATATTTAGATAAATATGTTTCATTGAAGAAACGTCATTGGACTTCTTAATACAATATTATTTGGAATTAAAATATTTAAAAATGGTCATCATACATAATACATATAATGTGACACATTAATTTGATAAAGTATCGGAATAATTACACGTTACTCACTTCTAGAGTAATAATTTTTAAACAATTCGTAACGGAGTGAGAGACATAGGGAGTATGAGGGAAATGAGTATTTCTTTGGAAGTCTCGTCTCATTTGAATTCTGAATGATTCTCTAGGGTTTCCCAAAGCTTTATAAACATAAAGGAAAAAATATAAGAAGATTCGTTTGCGTGATATAATCTTTAAGGAAAACGATGTATATAAACTCAAATAAAAAAAGAAGGCAAAGGATTTTTTCTCTGTTCGTCGTGCAATATCTTTTTAAGAGATAACCGATTTGGCAGTGATCTTTTCGTTTATGTCTTTGTCCATTTCGTATTTTTTTCTTATACTGACGTGCACCGCTCGGGAATGTATGCGAGTGACAGCCGGCGTGCCTGTGCAACAAATGAACATACTGATTAGGCGACCTTTTCACTGACAAAAACCGGGTGATTGCACCCCCGTCGCCTTTTATCCTTATCCGCTATATCTTTTCACAGGACTTTCCGTTTTCATTTCCGCCATCATCTGCTTTTCTCTTCCTTGTTCATTCAATGTATCTTTTGAACCTTCGTCACGCTCTTGATCGCTTTTATTGTGTCCATTATTTGACCGAAAAAGTACTTTAATTTACATTTATAAACTTCTGTGACTCCAGATGTCCTTACACACCTGCATATGAATCAAATTTTGTCGGGAAGTGTAACATATAAGCTTTATTATTATCTAAGTGGATTGACTTAACGACTATTCGAGTGTTACGATGATTTTGGAAACCTATTTTTATATAGTTATATTTAGGGATTAATTAAGAAAAATTCGATTAAATACAGTACTAGATTCTCATACATTTAAATTTTAGAATAATTACTAGAAATATATACATTTGTTTTTGAAAACTTATATATCATTAAGAGATTGTATCCTACTTGTTCTTATATATAGTTGGTTTTTATATATAATTATTATTATAATATTATTATTGTGGAATTGATCTACTTGGAGAATAATTATTAATTAGTAATTCTTTATATATAAATGATAAATTGACGCAAAAAATATAAATTATAAAATGATTAGTAAGTAATAACTTAATATAAATTTTTATTCAAACTAAACATTTTTACAATATTTTATTGAAAATATAACTTTCAAATGTAGAAACCCACAAAGTATTAATTTAAGTGTACACCTCAACAATTTTTTTTATCTCTGGTTAATGAATTTTTATATGAATAATTTCTATACTTATGGTAAAACTAATTATAGTACGTAATCAATCATATAAAACAATTAGTTAATAATGTTTCATTGATGTACTGAAGTGGCTATTCGAAGAGTTACATCTTCCGCTAGTTTGGCTAGTTTAAAAGGGTCATATTGCTACTTAGATTGTACCCAAAACGTTTTAATAGTTCGGAAAGTTATTTTGCTATTCAAAACTTTTGTCATACCAAACTAAGGTCATTGAAAAGTTTAACGTTTTTAATTTTTATAATATGAATAGGTTTTGTAAAAATGCAATAAAATTAAACTTTGAACTATAACAAATATTTTTTTATATATTTAAAAAAAAAATTAAGGTGTTTTTTTTTTTGTTATCAACTAATATTATGGATTGATGAAGTTGTGTCGTTAAAAAAATAATAATAATACAATATTGTTTTATTAACATAACCATTTTATATTGTCACTATAAATATATAGACGACAAAAATATTCAAAGATTATTTAAATTATTTAAATTTATGTTTCTTATATTATTAATGTGGAGGCAGCTAAAGAAAAAATTAAAAATCAATTATAGTGGTAGATTGACAAATGAACATGCAAAACATTTGTGACGTAGAACACATGAGCGTGTAATGAAAATAATTTAAACTGAAACTCTACGGTGAAGGGCTATTAAAAAATTTCACATTCAACTTAACAGACTACGTAACTTGTTTCGTTTGTAATTTTTAATATGTCATTTCTAGTTTAGTCGTTATATTCTATGGTACATATATGAATCTAATCAATGATTCATACAATATTTTGTTACTGAATTTATATTATAAAAAGTACTAGTTTTTAATGCAAGTTTTGCAATATAATCATATTATAATAATATATTTTTAGATAGAAATAATGATTCAATATAATTTATAAATTGACTGAGAGTATAATTGTTTACTGTTTTTGTTACCTACGTAATTTTGATCTGTAGTTATTCATTGGATTAACATAAATGTATAAATGAGTCAGATCATTAGTTTTTGAGTTTTTGATTATTTATCTGGAAGTGATCTTATTATGGGTGATTTTTCTACGATTAATCATTAATTAAAAAGTAATAAGAGATTAAGACTATAAAAGAATAAGACAATTATTTTTTTAGCTCAATTCATCTCTATTATTTTTATCTCCAATAGGATTTTCAATGTTGTAATTATCGTCGTACTAACGAATATAAAACGTTGTAATATATTTTCTATTTTTTTCATCTAAGAAGATTGCATGGAAGGTTAAAACTTGACTATTTTGATAAGTTTAATTGTAACTTTCTTTTTAAATTATGATAAGCTTTTGAATAATTCAGTTTTTATTTTCTTAAAAAACAAAAAATATCTTTTATATCAGTTTTAATTTGATTGAGTATAAATGTACAAAACTATCAGTTTTAATAAATATTCATCATACAAATATTATTATTGGATATGGCTATTAGGTACTTAACTTTTATCGATCCCTTATTACCAATGCTGGTTGAAAGCTAAAACACGATTCAATATATTTTAGATTTTGGTGGTATTTATTACAGTTATAAAGTTAAAAAAAAAAAAATATTTTTTCAAAATTCCTCATGGTAATTACTTCAAAATCACAACCATTAAGTCCAACTTCAACAGATTTATGTCTTCATTATCATCGCCAACCTCCATATCAGACATACTGACCACTCAATTCACTTCTTTGAAAATAGACAGTAATCTTCCATAATTTAGTATTAATATTTTTTACGTTGCTAATTAAATAAATAAATTATTGACAAAAAATAAAATAGAAGTTTTTAGTAATGTTTGGGTTTCTTATAAAAGTTACAATTTTAATATCAAAATATCTGCTGTCGGTAAACAACAAAAAGTTTTAAAGTCGAAATGTCAATACAAATAGCTTACAAACTATTCTTGGTTGGCATAAACATAAGTAAATAATGGTGCATATTGCAAATATTGTGTTGCTTATTCTAAAAATGAAGCTGGTGTTAATAAACGAAAATTGGGTATATTTATAATAAAAAATATGCGTTGGAAGATTTTAAACATCATTTAAATTTAGAACCTTACAAAAATAATTTACCAGATGCTGAGGATTCTATAAACGTGCAACGAAAAATCCATCAAGGTTAATTGATAAAATAATTGAAAACGAAAAATTCAAACAAATAATACAAAACTGAAAAAATATTCCAATTATTGAAGCGATTATATTATGCAGCCGTCAGAATTTAGCATTTAGAGAATAAAGTGATCCGCGAAAAATTAAAACCAATTATTTTCAAAATTAAAATGAAGATAATTTTAGAGAAATCGTACATTACCAATATCAGGGCAATATTAAAATGAAAGCTTTTCTAGAAAGCTCTTGATAAATAAGCTGTACTAATCACAGAAATCAAAATTATATCATAGATGCTTCTATTTAAGTTTATATGAAGCTAACTTGTTTTTGGAGAAAATGTTGCGAAATATTTTTCAATTATTATAGATAAAACTGCGGATATTTCAGGAATAAAACATGTTTCATGACAAGTATATCAACTAAATATTCTGAATGCCATGACAATAATACATCTGAAATAGCTAGACCCCTTCAGATTCTCTATATTTGTTTCAAAATGTATTGTTTGCTCGTTTGCTCCGAATAAAGTATTGAATTTAATAATTTAATTTTATAAAAAATTCCCCAAACATCAAGTATAGATCTTAAAGATGTTATATTATTGTAACAATATTTAAATTGTTAGTTGGTAATTTCATGATGAAGTAAACATGCAAAAAATATCAAAAATACAAACTTGTAGGTGTAAAATATTACAGATAATCCGGAAATATTCTAGTATCAGCATTTATTCCATACCTACCTAAGTTCTTTAATGGATTGGAACAAGGATTTACAAAAATATAATTACTATTGTTCATTCTTTATTTAAAGCAAGTAGTTATAAAAAAAATTGTATACTACAAAGAAGATTTGTAGCATAGTCATAATGTGTTTAAATGTTGACAACAAAAAATAATATTCAATCAGAAAAAGATAAACAAAAAATTCAATGAATGCCACCTACTTATATATTTAAATTATGCATTCAAATTTTAAAAGAGAAATTCATACTGTTATTTTTCTATTTTAGATAAATAAATAATTGTTACACTATGTTGATATTATGTTCTACGTTAAAAACTGCATGATTATTTCATGTGCATAGGTAGATACACCGTAAATGCACAGTCTGTGATTAAAATTATTTTTACCATTTGTTCATTAAATTCATTTAAATATCACAAATTATCGTTACAGTTAAATCAAATGTTAAACATACATATTTATATTCCTACGAAATTGGTTCAAATTTACTATAAATGTCCTAGGGATGGGCAAAATTGTTTGAACATTGATATTCGATGTATCGATATATTGATTTTTAAAATATCGATGTGTTCGATGTATCGGTGAAAAATCATCTATGTTTAAGAACATGTTTTTAATATAGCGTCACGTAGGGTTTTGAAGCACTTGTAGTACTTGCAGTACTTGTTTTTGCCACTACGTAAGGTCTCCAAAATCTTCATTTTATATATTTTCTTAAGGAATTCAAATAAAGCGTGGCCTGTAGGACAAGTTTGTAAAATGGTTCATTGAAATACCATTGCATTTTAATTATATAGCCAAGTTTTAATATAGTTTATATCAAGAAAATTGTATACTAGTTATTTTTCATATGATTTTTACTATTATATTATGTAAATATTCGTTAACACTTACAAATTTAATATAATATTATCATTTTTACTCTGTACTCATTTCTGTTCGAACGTTTATGCGTGTATCGAATACGTTTGGATAACATTGAACATGGGTAAACATAGTGCAAAAATACATAGTGTTTACAGAGTATAGTGAAAAAAACCTAATATAACCATAATTAAAAAGTTGTGTAATCATTGCAATTGGACAACAGTGAAAAATGCAACTCGTCAACTAAACCATATTTTAGATTGTTGTAAATGCCCTAAACATATTAAATATGTTTTTAAATCTGATGCAACTCATTCAACTGATTCAAGTATGTGGTATACATTTTAGTTTTATTTTATAATTTTATCACAAGGTAACTTAAAAACGGTATCTATGGATACTCATTTTCTTATTGTTAGTTATAGATTTTAATTACCTACTAGATAGTAAAATATAGGTATAAAATTATCATTTATCCATGAATTTAAAACCTTTTTAATATCACTTTACACATAGTAATCATGGTCATTTATGATGACAAGATATCCAGATTTTTAATTTATGGAAAAATAGAGTACCTACTACCTATATAGTATAGTAAGTACCTATTTTTTACATTAATTATTTATTAAGCCTTATTGTTCTTGAAACTTAACATACTGAAATTTCATAGAGTTAAATTTTACTATATTTAAATCTTAACATATAACTTTCTTGACAAACAAAATTTAACTAATAATAAACTTTAAAAATTGAAAATAAAACAAAATAAAATTAATTTAATGACTAATTAGTCTTATTAATTTTTTCTACCTAAAAAATATCAAATATACATAGAAATTAAACATGTATAAAAGAAAAACAATTTTTTTTTAAATACTGAAATATTTCACACAATCTTATATTTCATGAAATGTTCAAACACTATTTATATTAAATTTCAAATAAAAATCAATTAAGATCCTTTGTGTTAAATTTTGGCTACCATTGGAATGTAAATGTTTGTATATGAAAAGGCACTAATAATAAACTTAAAAGTCTTACTTTTGATAAAAATTATAATACTCAAAATAACTTAGGTATATCAATATCGATGACACGAAATTAATTTATTGGTTTTCGTAAAGGTGTGTTATTATAGTGATGGTACATAATTGTTATTTTAAGAGGGAACGGAAATGTTTGACGAGATTGGAAGAATTTTTCAAGACTAATATTTCAGTATATATATAATTTCCTTACTATTTTTGTGTATTACTATAGACGTTGAAAACTTTTGCAGAGCATTAAATCTTCTACGAAATTCTTGAAAAATTCCAAAACCTGTTCCCTTACTTATAAGATTGTCCACTGTTGAATTACTTTCATCCCAAAAGATAATTTTATCATCCATTCAGAGTTCTCGTTACACTCATAAGTTCTATACAATAAAGAAATCGAAATGATAAACACAAAGGTAAACGGTAATCGACGTTAAAACATAGGTATAGCATTTTTGTCACACCTGTACCGAAAGTTTGGTTTTAGACCACAGTCGAAACGTTGGAATTATTTTATCCGTCCAGCGGGCGATAAGATGAGAATCAAATAGTGGCGGGCGGTAAAGTGGAAATCCCTATAACACCGAGTAGTTAAAAGGAAATTTCCAAGAGCGCTGACCCTGCACAACCAGAAACTTAAATGTTTACCACGGTCCGTACAAAACATAAACTTTCGGTTAAATCTTATACACATATCTCAACCTCCTCGCACGACAAATAAACATTTAAACATTTTTCGTTTTCACTGTTCCCACACAAGTGCGTTGGACGTTACGGATAAATTTGTTTTGCACGATTTATATCATAATTCGAATTAGAAAATGAGATCGTTCACGCAAGTGTCACGTCGCCGTTCAAATTATCCAATTTCGAGTTGACCGGAGCACCCGACAATGGTGTCAGTGTGTGATGTTTGAGAATTTTCGATTGATGTGTTATCGCGGTACGATTATCACCGATCCGTGGACGTCATTATTGCCGGGAATTTTTTCCGCCGACACTCTCTGCGAACGTCCGACTCGTCGTTTTTCCCGTGCCACTAGCATGTGTTTTTGTGGTTGCCGCATAGCATGTTGGAGTCGCCATCTCCTGGTACAATTTCGTGTGTGCGACGAACCGTAGCTGACCGTGCCCACAAAATTTTCTTTCGGTTATCGTCGTGCGCGGAGAAGCTAGTTATTGTAAATCGAGACCGACGCCGCTAATCAACCGATTCTTCTGCCGGTTGTAGCGTTCGTCACACATGTGAACACGGTCGCGTGGGCATAACCACTCGAACGCCAGACCGTCCAAGGTACCTTCCATAATATTTATATTTGTCCTGTTATATTTTAATACAACGTATTTGGAGCATATATGATTTATTGTTATTTTTAGATTTATCATATTTATTATTACTATTTTTGTTAATATTAGGTTAGTCTGTGGCGCTTTTGGCCCGTTTATCCCGGCATTTGTTATAATTTTATTAATTATCCTTGTTAAGTGTTTTTTTTTTTTTTTTTTTTTTTTTTTTATTGCAAACGATGCGAGTACGTCACACGATCGAACCAGTGATGGTTTTACTGCGAAACGCGCAAACAAGCATAAATACGAAAGATGACAATTAGTACAGTAATTTTAGTCAATTATTAAATTCACCATACATGGTTAAAACGGCAAATGCGGTTTCACTAAATCTATCGCTTTAAAAATCAAAGAAAGATACATACTGGCTTATGAAAAACTTTTAAAATTGAGAAAAATAAATAAAACCAAATCGTTATCGGAAAATGTGTTTTTTACAAATTTTAATTAATTATCTACAGAAATTAAACTACCAACTCTATGGTCTATTTAGTTATTGCTTAAAAGCATGAAAAATATGAAACATAATATTAACGTTGGTACTTCTTAAAAATTACAAGCTTTTTTTTAAAGAGAAAATCGAATGGATTAAAATTAAAAATTCCAATGTTTTGACTTCAACCAATATAAAAAATTCATCGACGAAGCTCCTAATATTCAATATCTAGTAAAAAAGTAGGTGAGATAAAATTGTTTTGTATATATTGGCTATTCATTCTCCGTTCATTTATTACGATATATGTAATATTCATATATTACACATTATAATTCTCTACTCAAAAACAAATTGTTCACGATCATTTTCTATTAAAGGGGAATTATATGATATTTTTAAGAAATACATGGATTTATGACCCACAAATGTAAGGTCGGATAAATTTTTTTTTGGTTATAAATTTATTGTTGATATTTTTTGAGTTATTACCACATATTATTTTATGTAAATTCAGTGAAATTGTTTTTTGTGTGAAGTCAAAAAAAAAATTAGATTAATAAATGTTTGAATTCATTCTTATTTACTTTTCCGAACTTGTTTATAGACATTAAAGTTTATAAGTTAAAAGCAGTACCACAAAAACAATATTACTGCTCAACACTACCACTCTCTTCTTATTGACGTATCCATTGCAATCTATCTATTTTCGTCGCAACGTGTGTTCATTAATTATAATTTTAATAAAATGTGACCGAAGAAAAAAAATAACTTTTAAAAATATAAATGGATAATTCTTATTATTTTAAAAAATTCTTAAAGTTTTTTTCGTGCATAATTAAGGATTTTTATTGCATATTTGATGAAATGTTAGTGCATTATTGCATGCTTATTTATGCGTTTTTTAATGCATGAACCCTGAGCCCTGATTATAACTGTATAGTGTATACTATATAACGATTTTTGTATGCTGCATACTAAAATAATACAAACAAAAAAAAGTTTGAACTTTTTGAACATAAATATCGCTATTTAAATTCGAACATTTCAACATAAATATCGATGTTTAATCGATTAATCAAAAACAAATCATCGTTGTTGAAACATTAATATATCGACCCAAAAAATCAATGGTTTTTTGCTCATCCCTAAAATGTACTAACAAAAATGTAAGTTTTTTTTATCAATATTTTTTGCGTTTTAAATAATTTAAATATTTTTATTTTTTTGTAGTTTTTGAATTTAAATAATTATTAAACAAAATTTATCTGTATGCTAACACGTTTATATCATTAGTTTCGTGCGAAGTATGTAATCTGATTGCACCATTCAAGGTGAAGTAATTCGTGAAAATAACATTATAGTATTCTTACCGTATAATTGGAGTATAAATGAAGTAAGAGAATGGGAGAAAACATCCTATATTTGTTTGTTGTATAACCATATTTCACACTCTGAGATTAATATCTCACATTATTATTTCCTGTACAATCAATATTTCATAAAATAATATAATAAATATTAATCCTAATAAGATTGATAATATTAATCAATATTAAAATATAGTTGGATTTTTAACAGTTCTTAAAGAATTTAAATTATAGTCTGTTTTATAGAAAATAAATAATTTTTATAACACACGATAAGCAAGAAGTAGAAAAATGTAGTTTTATTTATCTTGAACGAATACTTTTTTAAAGAAATATCTAAATTTTACATTTAATTTAATTTAAATTGTTTTCTGTTCTGTTATTTTGTTATCACGTATTTTTATTTTCACGAACAATATAAAACTCATATATCATTGTCATTTGATCATAGTGTATATGCTTCTTTTTTGAATATTCTATTTATTCATATATAATGTAACACAATGAAAAAGTATTGTCATAAAATGTATAATTTAAACATGGTTAACAATATTACTTTATAATATGTTGCACATATTAATATATATATATATATATGATATTAATTTGACTCATGAATATACATAAGGCGTAAAATTATTAATTACATCAAAGTTCAGTTGTATTGAAGGAGTTTAAAATCATACAAAGTCTATGTACTGTTTTTAATATCTACACTTATGTTGTATAATTGACAATTCGGGTTTAGACATAAATAATAAAAAATAATAAGGTAATATTTAAAAAAAAAAAATATTAGAAATAAAACTAAATAGAAATGAAAATCCGTTCAAATAACTTTTTTTAAATGTAACCCAAGATTATGTTTATCACTTATATTCATTATACATTTATAAATAATTAATTAAAATGTTTTAAAACGAATTAAAAACATTAATATATTAGTTAGTAGTTTTAAGGAATACTTGCTATTTGGGTACATTCTTAGTATTTACAAATTTATTTTACAAAGTATAACATTTCTTAATAAAAAATTATTCTTAATTTCCAAGATGGAAGTCAAGCTGTGCGGGAAACCTAAACCATTTAGTTACAAAATGAATACAATATCAGTGAGCAAAGTGTATAGTCACGGTGGAATAGGAAATTGTATTTTTGAGCATTATTCTATAAAACAATGAAAAGGTCGCTGTCGAGGTAATTAGAGTAGGGAAAAAATTAATTCCACAGTGTCGGTTTTATTGTTGAAAAGGTCCTGGAATCTAAACCATCTGTTGTTCGAATAAGTTGTGGAAAAGGAACGACTAGGGGGCCTAAGAGAAGGAGACCGAGAGAAAAAGGAGGTCTGCCGGCGATGGCAGGCCAAGAAGGAATTTATTTACAATACCGGAATTGCTGGTATTATTAATCCTGTCACCTTTAACAAAACTCGGATGGGAAACCACTGTACTGTAAACCATCCTCAGTCAGTAGGTTTTCCGCGTTGGCAATTTTATCTCGTTTGTAAATTCGTCTGTTCTCAAGTTTTTCCCCGCAGGATGATATTTCGTTTTTGAAAATTTTGTACTGGACACACGTATTCAAATAACCCACATAGATTTACACAAACATTCTTGTCATTTTACCACAAACAAAAAGTCAATATCACAATATCACCTTTGAATGGTTTCGGAATGTAATTGGGTTTACATGACTCATCTTTTACAGTCTACAAACTTAGTTAAATTTTATTTATTTTCTTATATGTCATGTATATTGTAGTGTGTATTTTTTTCTTTTTTTATTGCTATAAGCAAAACGTTTTTTACAAGAATGGCAAAAATGCCAATATTATGAATTTAAAAACAATTCAAAGTAATTTAAAACATTTTCACTACATTCTTTTGCTATCACTCAAATTCCACTGAGTTCATATAGTTAAGCAATATTTTTTTATTTATAAAAACAAAAATTGTGTATAAATTGTAGAGCGTAGTTTGAACGTTATAATAATTTACAATATCGAAATAATTAAACTATCAATTTTAACCTAAACTCATACATAATTCAAATATTTAGCTATTGGACAAATATTGGCAAAAAAGTTAAAATAAGGTTAAGACTTGTTATCATGTACAATTTGGAAACAATGTATTGGAGAAGGGCTTAATAAAATATCTGCATATAATATGATTATTATTTAGACGAATGTAAATATAAAATTATCTATTTATAACAATCGCTTAAAAGAAATAATATAATAAAAAACTAAAAGTTCATGATATTATAAAGATAAACTGCTAGTAATAAAATTAAATATATTACAACGAATATTGTTTGCAATAATCGTGTGTATAATACCGCATTCTAACGTTAAACATGCTTATATGCGTGTTTAAACTTGCGTATGACATTAAACACAATATTTAAGTACCTATAATATACAGTTTTATATTACGAATAAAAAATATTACAAGTTTTGATTATAGAATGAGAATTTGAACCAGACAAATTTATTTTATGAAACTGTTGCGGACATACATAAATGTAGGTCCTTATGAGTTATATTGGCAATTGCATAGTAATAATTGTCAATACATAGTACATAATAAATATTAAAAACAACTATTATAGAAAGGTATCAGTATTATATATTAACATACATAGATATAGACCCTTACGACTTTTAGGAGGGACCACATCGATCATAAATAATAGACATCGGGAAACGATTACAAATAATATAATATTCGTATAAATAGAAAGGAATTATTAATTACAATCAGAAGATAACACAAACACATATTACAAATGAACTGGATGGCTACATTCCAAAGTGTAATATTAAAAAGCAATTAAAAGAAGCATGACAAAATATGGGAGATGTGCGAATAGTAATATTAGCGAGGTCACTAAAGTAATCAATTATTTATAATAATCAGGAAAAAATTCTACATAGCGCGGCACGATTGATTCTCACAAGACCTGAGTATATAAAGGGGTTGCTAATAGACCAATATTTAGATGTGTTTTAGTCCTGTCCGAGAAAGAACCTTCGCAAAAGTTAAGTTAAGACATATTAACTTATAAGTAATTAACTTAAAATTATTTCTTGTACACAAATACGTGAACTTAAATAAATATTATAACAGTTGTTAATTTTGTGAGAGTTGACTTATTATTTGACAATCTTAACGGTTGAACTGATGGCACACAATAAAATTGAATTAAGCTTAATGGTTATAATATTTATATAAATGAACAAATTATTTGAAATTAAAATAAACTATTCAACGAGAAAATTATGAATAATAATTGCAACTATAAAACAATTATAATTTATAAATAATTATGAATGTTTATAATCAAAACAATCTCAATAATTAGATAAATATATTAGTTTACAGAATAATACGTGGTTGAATTAAAATATAAGAAAGTGTTGAATATCCAAAATAAAATATAATAAGATGACAGTTACGTTAAGTGAGAAATCATGATACTAAAATATTGTGTTAAATATAATGTTATTGATATTAAAATTATAAAAAAAAGGCATTATACTTTATTTATAAAATTGAAAACCAATCTTATAATATCGAAGAGAAAATGTCGAATGACTATTGATTAACACTTTATTGACGTATATGAAAATTGAATTACGATTCTAAGATGTAATTTTCAATGATATATTCAATTTTACTGTCTAAGTCATATTTTAAATATAAATGAAAGAAATTGGGTTTGCAATAATCAATAAAAAAATAATTTTAAAATTAAATTTCATAATGTTTAATTATATTTTATAATTCACTCACAGTATTTATTTTTTATTTTTACTGATATTATAATATTCAATAAGTTATTTTGCCATTTTTTTTTTAATTTGATAAGAGTATTTACCCCAATAGTGAGCAAAATAAGTTGTTATATAATTTATACTTTCTTTTACACCAATACTATCCTAGAAATATTTGTATAATACTATAATTACAATAATTGAAAATTATATTTTGATTATCAAATATTTTAAGATACGGTTTCGAGCATATGTCTGGTATATCAACCTAACCCATATATTTTTTGTTATTAAAATAAAATCTAGAAGTATAAAAGTCAATATTAGTATTACGATTTTAGAACTTCATTAACTTCGACGTAGAACTCATTATTTCTCCTTGAAAATTTATTTAAATTAATATATTAATTTATTTATTCCAATTTTATAGTTTTATGTAATTGTTTTCATGTTATCAAATGTATTCAATGTAAAATGTATCATTTTTGATGTGTTTTTTTTTTTTTTATAAAATTGCAGTATTGATTTCATCATTATTATGTTATATTTTCTTGATAAGGAATCAAAAGTCATTGAAATATTGATGTATTGTCACATCGAAGAAAATAACATTTTCAATTATTTGATCACTGTTCGATGCACTTAATACGTATACAATAGTTTTCTAAATACATGATATCTTATTATTAATTACCAAAATGTCAATGTTATAAAATGTATAAAATCAGTTGTCATTGGTGATTATATATAAATGATTACTTATAAAATATATACTCCATTTTACATTTTAAATCAAATAATTTTATTTTAATTCAACTTCGAATATTAAACGTTAAAAGTCATATCACGGTTTCAACATGGAAGCCAAAAAGTTAAAAACATTTCGTAGGTCAGAAATAATAATGTTGAGAAAAATATATATGGTTAGAAAACAGAATTAACGAAGTACATAATATTATAATACTAAAAAAATAAAATACATGTTATTCTACCAATATTTGATGGGCAATTTTTCAATGAAAAATCGGTTTTACATCATATGTACCCATATTGTTAACCACGACTAATGTTGTATTATATTTTAACAAACTGTTTTATTAATTTTACAAACTGCACTTTAAAATTATTTCATTTTTTTCTTTTTTCTTTTGTGGAAAAAAAGAACTGGAAGGTAAAAAATAAATGAAAACCATGAAAACCTTATTGCAACCGAACGTCGCAGTCGGTTGTACCTACTACCTGTAGATAATCTATTTAATCAAAATTCTATTTTTTACATAAACGGGTAAATGCGATACCGATAGAGAATGAACTAAAGCATTCAAATTTTCACATTGATGAGCTACCATCTTATCAACAAACTATGTTTATTAGTTATAATAATTTCTCGTACTGCTTTCCTGCATAGTATTGTATTTAGAAATATATTTTCGTATATATATATATTTGTTTGTTTGTTATATAAACAGTGCAATATAAATAACTTATTTCATTATATATTGGTTTTTTTTTTTGAAAGTGTAATCTTGGTCCATAATTTTTTAAATTGGTGCTGAAGTTCCAACAAACATGTGTTAATTAAAATTATTTAAAACTAGTCGGTACCCTGATTATTTTCTTTGAGACGATGTCAAATCGCGAAGTGTAAACTATCGTAAGGATAAAATGGAATTGAATAAAATCCATCTTCAAATATCATCACAATAATTAAAAACATGATTAGTTGATTCACTAATTTTTCATCATTAACTTTGGGCTGAACAAATATAGTATTAGTTATATTTATATAATTTATATTATGATTATAAGTGTTTCAAACAATTTTATAAAATGTCAACTTACTTATCTAGAAACGTTAATAATATGTATAGTTGCATTTTTTTCGTAGTTTTATTTCGTAATTTTTTGAATTCGTTTTTAAACTACATAAATATCTCCAAAAAACAATGAATTCCTTAAAGTACAAACCTTGTCCAATTTTCGATCTATATAGATAATTTACCATAGCACTGAATAAAGGCTTTACGCTTTTATTGTTCACAAAGTGTTCTCTGGCATAGAAAAAAAAAATTATTGTAAGACTAAATAGCCGTCCTGGCGCTCTCCTCATGATTAAAAATAATAAACACAGATTATTATTGTATTATTACTATACAATGTTAAAATGTTTGTTATTCGGTTTTCGCTTTCTTATTTCGTGAACTGCGCAAGAATATTTGTAGGGGGAAAATTTAACGTAAAAAAAAAAAAAAAGAATACGTTATTAATAACTTATTATACAAAACAACGTTATTTGTATGAAAAAAAAAATAAGAACGAAATGAGTTTTGAAAACGACGAAAAAATGTTTCAATGTTCAGTGGCTGCGAAAAATCCGTCATTGGAAATCGACAGTGTTCATGGTGACTTGGGGAAAACGGATGGGCTACGACGGTAGGGTGATGACGTGTTCATTTTTCCGTAGCACATGTTGTACGTAATATCATTTACTCGGCGGGCGACGAAACGTCGTGTCGTATATTCTGCGTCCGGGAAAATAGTCGGTCGACATTGTTTCGTGGTATGCTCTCGCTTGCTTACATTGCGTACGAGCTGGCGAACGACGAACAACGGTTAGGTACCTACGTCGGTGTCGATGACTGCGAAGAGTAACAATGATTGTAAGCGTCTAGATATGTAAATTCACGGAGGGGATGGGGGTTGAATACATGCGAAAGAAATAATAATTGTTTTCGGTCACATCTACATGTGCGCCCGGCACGAACGTAACGAAATTACGAGAAACGGTACGTATTTTGTGTCTACGGAGTACGTTACGAGATTAAATAAAAATTCAACAAAACAGCATTGAGCAACAGCTGTACGGTATGATGGTGATGTTCGGGTAGTACGGTCGGACCGTGTTTCTTGACACACGTGGTAACGTACGCGTTTTGTTCAACCGTAAATTTAATCCGGGCACCAAATCTGAGAAAAGGGTTATTACCGCCGCTCGCGACGCTATTACGCGTCGACGTACGAGTGACCTTATACCGGTAGCGGATACATCTCAGATCTCAGGGAGTAGATGAGCGGATTTCAAATCTACAGACGTAACGACTTTTAACGTAACGCCCTTCTTTTATTTTATTGGATATCCATTGCTTACTCCGGTCGGCGCGAAAAGTATGCGTATCCTGTTAGTTATAGAATACCTTCCGTCGAGTCCAAAAGTATTGATTCGTAGGGAAATGTATAGAGATCCACCAATCGACCCCTTCCCCTTCCATATCGGTATCTATCACTGGAGTGTACCGCACCGTGGTCGTGCTCGATGGCGGGACCGACATATTTCCTGGTAAATATCGTTGTCTGCGGTCGTCGGTGTGACCGGTGTCGGTCCGCGCGTTACGTCCCGGCTGCAGTGGACGGCTGACCCTGCCGGCCCCGAGGACACCATGTACACCGCGGGCGTGGTGGTGTATGCGGTCGAAGGGTGGTCGGTCACGAGCGACGAGCAGGTCGTCGTCGAACGAAATACGTTCGGCGAATATTTTATGCGGCGCTGTTTTCTTTTCCCCTTTCTTTTTCCCTTCCTTCCCTGTACGGGATGTGACAGAGAAGGACGCTGCATGAGGATCGAATAGAAGAAAACACTCACGAACACACACATAAGTATATTATGTATACATTTTTATTTTTTTCATACGGAGCAATAGAAAGAAGAAAAAAAACGGGTCAATATTTATCGGCTGTACGGGTAATATGGCTCCTATTTTCCATGCCGTTTTGGAATTAAAGACACAAAACTTATATCACAGCCAGTAAAAGCTCAAAAACCGTATACATATTTATATATATACATGTATACAACGCATTACGCGCATACGCAAAGTATATGACGCATATTAATAAGGTCGTAAAATTCTAAGGACATCGCCTACGCCGCCGCACTGCTCGGGTAAACAATACTTAAACGCGTACGCATTCACACACACATACACACAGATACGCATTATCCTGCGCACTTTTGTGCACGTGTACAATATGTGTATGCCAGCATACATGCACGTTATGATTTTTCTGCGCGGGCGGAGCAGTTGCTGACGTTCTTCTACGTAGACGAATTTCGTTTACGTTCCTCTCACGCAAGTGTATACGTGTATTTTGGGTTCGTTCGTTTGTGTGCGAGTGATGGGTATGTGACTGTGTCCAAGTAGGTACCTTCGATATTCGTGGGATTGATCCAATAAAATATTGCAATTTTTTTAACCTCTGCTATTATTTTGAAAATTATTCACAAGTATTTGCAAGTCCAAACTTTTATCGTGAAACAAAAAAATTTAAAGTTGGGCCAACTTCATGTAGTCCACCCGTTTTGATCAAGAACCTTGAAATTATTACCAAACGAAATCCATTGATTGGTGAGAATTTGCTAGTATTTCAGTTAGCCGCTATAAGCTTTTTGATTTGTGAAGTAGGCCCCCCTGTTTTGAACCATGAACTTTGAAATCAGTACTGAACAAAAGCTATTGATTAACAAAGATTTGAAAGTCATCGAGTTGGCCACTGACTTGAAGTTATGTAGTTTGCTTGATGTTTTGACCTGAAACTATAAAATGGATATCAACGAAAGCTAATGATTATAACAATTATCTGACCCCTCCCACACCCTTTACTGATCAACTACTGTAACAATAAAAGTACCCAGTAAAAAGAAAAAAAATCTTAATTTATAACTGTTTCTTTGCATTTCAATTATGGTACATTATATTAGTTATTATATGTAAGGCAGTTTTTTTAAAAAAAAATTATATTAATAAAAAAAAACTGAATTACTGTAACATTTAAGTAATACTTCAGTGTCAAATGGCAATATCTTATTGAAGCTTCAGCATCAATTTGTTAATTATATTGTTAAGGGCACTATTTTTGTATTGAAGTAGGGTAACTGTGACGCAAATTTGAAGAGTTCGAATCAAACTATTAATTTCTTTTGAAATAATTATCTTAAAAATATGATGATTATTGCAATGTACTAATATGGAAGTGTTATATCTAAATACATTATCAAAATTGTGTGTATTATTTTAAAAATATTTTTACAATTGAAAAAAAAAAATTTTCGCATTTGGCCATTGGCAAGGGGGCAAGTACAAAATTGACTGTTTGAAAGTACTAATACCACTGTTATTTAAACGTGAGGTACGTGCCTTAAACTAAATAGTTATCGCTATAATACTACGTTTTCAAAAGTTATACTTGTTCAAATAGTTTAGAAATGGCAGCTATTGTTATAATTTCAAATACATTGTTATTATACATTTTTGTCATATCCTAAAAACTATTAAAAGCATCTTCTTGGCCTTGTTTTGGGCTACCTACGTGAAGTTGGCTCAACTTTATTTTTTGGTTTCACGGTGAAAGTTTTGACTTACAAATTCTGAAAATTGACTCGTAAAAACTTGCAAATAACTTCCAAAATAATAGCACAGACTTAAAAATAATTGCAATACTTAAGTGGACCAACTTCACGTAGGTGTGCTTCTGAGCGCGTACATGTGACTCTGTTTGCGCGCGCAACCGCGTTTTTTGAACGAGTGAAATTTGTTCTCGCCGAATCGGAATAGCCGTTAAGGAGTGCGATCGTGCGCACGTTTCGAAGACGATCGGGTAAAATATCGCGTCGGTCCGTTTGACCTACACGCGTCACGACGGTTCAAGTTACCTTGCGCATTTCTCTGCGGTGTACTCGGCCGTTCAACCATCAATACGATCCGTGTACGTTGTTCGTAGGTTTGAGATTTATGTGTGTGCTTCATCTGCATGCTCAATACCAATGTCGTACTGTTTATTACGTTTATACTACTAGGTCTGTCGCTATAGCTGGTCGAAAACCCGTTCGGGGCCCCGTAAATATTATTATTAATCATTTTCGCAAACGCTCATAGTAGTAACACGTAGCTGCCGGTCGGGTAATCGATGATTATAAGATACGTATGTTTCAGCTGCAGGTCTGGTACGCCTTGGTTTAGCGCGTTTAACATCGATTTTCTCGGATTTTTTTCATGATATTTTTACTTGGTCATCCCGAAACTCCTAGTTTTGATCCATGTACACAAAATAGTGGTATGTCTTGTCTATTAACACTGTAGATGCAACCATAAGGTATTATATAGTTACCTTAAATCCCATCACACCGTATATAATCATCCGAAAGCTTGTAAAACGTGGCATCGTATTAATGTTGGTTCGTGGTTATAACTATCATCATGTTAAGTGGTATTAGTATAGAAACGTTCTGTCGTCTTATTAAATTTCATTAATTATTTCAGTGTTCGAACTTAAAAGCATTAGACCATACAATTCTACCTGTTTTGAAGTCTCAAAAATATTCCCTTTGTAGGATCACATTTTGAATGTTATGAAAGAGCTATTTCACTTTATTGTTAATAATAGTGGAGATTTATAAAAAAAAAAAAAAAATTAAAAAAAAAATATTCGATTAATCTTATATTGGGCAGTCATCCTCCCCCTCTGTTCGTCTACATGACCTATAAGAAGAGCAGAGCAATGCAGGTACTACTATTATAATTTTTTTTAAATAGTATACGTCTTTTTTCGTGAATTAATTTTCAAAACTGAAATGTAAGTTTAACTTTCAACCTTTATGTCAATTATCGCCAATTATTTTATCAAGCACTATTTTTAATTTTTTTTGTGTCTAAATACATGATTTAAACTAGAGAAATTGCTTCGATTCTCACAGTCATAGAGATTATCGATAGAAAGTACTATTATGTTGATACCTTAAAGGTCATTTTATAAAATTTCTTATTTTTTTGTTAAGAATTCCAAAAAAATTTCGAAAAGTTATAAAAAATGGATAAAATTATGGCAAACTAGTTATACAAAATATAATTTTTGTTTTCATTCAAAAATTTTTGTTGCGAAAGTTAGAACATAAATTAAAATTACTTTATTAAAAAATTTGATTCTTCAAAAATATCAACCATATTTAGAAAAATAAACGTATCCATCGGAATTCTTTCATTACAAATAGTTTTATTTGAAAGTAATGGTATATTGATTTTAAGTTTAAAAGACCAATACAGTAATAACATTCATTTATCTCTGTCTCATCTGACCTAGGAGTTTTGCCCTTTTTTAAAACATAAAAACTTGTAGAGTATATTTGTTTTTCTGTAGACACAATATACCTTTATATACATTTTAAACCATTATTAGCATTGCATTCGCTATGTTAACAATATAAAATAATAAAATTATACAACTATAATTGATGCTTTAACTATTACATGTTTTTAGACTATTATAAAATATATAAGATATTTTTATATAAATAAAAAATTAGATAAATAACTGTAAAAAGTAACAGTAACAGTAGGTAACCCATGTTTTCGTACAGATTATTCGTCGGAAACTGTAAGTACCAAAATAAGGAAAATAACTAATGCCTCTGACTTAACTCAAATATTATGCATCATAACCTTATTCAAGGTATCGGAAAATAGGTTTACCGTCCAATAATTCTAACCCGACCCAATCTATACAATGCATGGGTCTTTATATAGGCTTAGGACTTTTAACTGATGACCACTTTGTTATATAACATTGACGTTTACACTGACATTTTCATATTGCAGTGATATTTTTAGTCGATTTACAAGATTTACGTTTTGAATAAATTGCACGTGTTTTATTTGTCTTTCATTCTAAAATCATCACAAACACAATTTCACCAAGTACGATCACACCACTAAGTGCTAATGTTTATTTATGTTAAAACGGCTTTGAACGTTCTTTTTAATCCACACTTTTCATGACCTACTTTTTTTTTTTTTAATACAGATTTAATTTCAGTACCTCGTGGAAAATTGTACATTTGTTTAATTTTAATCTTATTTTAGTATTGTCAAATGTTTATCTGTGTACGCATAAAATAGTTTCGGTTGATATTATATCTATTGTACACTTCGTATCGTCGACTCGTCTTGCGTTTGAAAACTATTTAATTTTAAAATCTCTCGACCGTGTCTTGGTGGTTTTCATTTATATTGTAAACTTTTGGTATCGAAGTATACGATCTTTAAAATTAACAATTTACGGATGTCTTACATATTTCATTTAAAAATACATAAATAATAATATTTACTGTCGTGAACTTTTTGTTAAGATAACAGATGTTTCATTGCATTAACATATACTTAATAAAATATTTAATCAGATATCATGTGTTATGTATCTATAAAATATATACACACTTATTTATAACACGTCATGTTTTCCACAGTGCCTAATAGTAAAAATGTTTCGCTGATAAAATATTTTTTTGCCAATGCAAATTTAATTGCAATTAATTTAAATTGATTGATTCATATTTATTTATTGACATTTAATATAATATGAGCATAGAAATTGAAATGCATTTTATTGTCAACGAAAAACACGTATAAATATAAAAGTATTTTTCTGGAATCGATATTAATTTATGAATTTATTTATTTAAAGTACCCAATTTTATATATATATATATATACAAACAAAACAGCAAATCGCTATTAAATATTTTGAATATACATGGTAAAAGTAAAATTATACAACCACAAAAATCCTCAATGTTTGTTAAAGTCTAACCAATAAATGTAAAAAAAAAAAAATAAAAAATTACGTTTTCTAGATTTGCATGTTAGTTTTGCTTAAATTTTTTTTTCGATATAAAGCATTAGTGAATCACATTTTTTTTATATTTATAAAAATATTTAAAACTAAGTCTAAACTATACACTTAGAGTCACTTAAAATAGGTTGGTATCAAAAATCAAGATATGCAATTAAAATAAGAATTAATTTAAACTTAAATTATTATTATTTAATTATATAATTATTATTTTTTACATCATTCAATTATTTTATAATATTAGAATCATTTTCATTTTCATCAAACAAATATTGAGCAAACAATAGCACCAAATGAAATAATTTATACCTGCAGTACATATCTTGATATATTTACTATTTTATGTAATTGTGTAAATAACAAAAAAAAAAAAACGAATCAGCATGATGATATGACGAACTATTTTTTAAAATGACTGTTAATACACGATGGCTCAAACAATTCCTATGATTATTACGCAATGGAAAACTGCATTTTATTGAGTGCCAAAAATTATATATTGAGCTTTATTGATGAGTCTTGAATTATTGCTGATGGTACATTTATGTACACTTAAAAAAAAAAAATGTATTTAAAATAAAATAAAATGTTTTGTGCCATTTTTTTTTTATACCCATAGATATTGTGATAGATATATTTCGCATACTCTTCCTATACTATATTAATATAGTTTCTATATCATATTAACTACTAGTATTTGTGTAATGTGTAAAAGAAAAAAACAAAAATTATCGTTCAAAGAGTTCACTAACTCAACTATGAACTAAAAATTGATCTTTAGAGAAAAAGAATTGGACTCTTTGCCAAAACTTTTTGGTCTGGATGTCCTGTTCGGGAAATAGTGCCATAGAAGTATATTATAGCCTAAAATATCTTTCAAGCACCACAATCATAAATCATCAATTATTATATTTATGACAGATGAGTACTAAAACATTATTTAGTATGTGCCACGTACAAGACTTAAATGTACTATCAAAATTATAATTTAAAATAAAATATTTAAAAATAAAGGGGTATATTTATTATTTGAACATTTTATTTATGCACATACATTTATGGGTCGCTACATACGTATCCAGTTACAAAAGACAGTCGACAGAACATTGAATATGATAAAATATAATAAAAAATTAAAAAATAAAATCAAATATATTACAGCTGAATAATACAAATTTACATTTAAGTTAATATATTCTTACACATTGTTATTGAATAAACTGGCTATCGAATAAACCGGCGGATGGCATGGTTCAGAAATATGAGATATTTCATACCGATATAATAATGTCTGAACTTAATTAATAAAAATCCGACAATCTCCAGCAAGCACTAAGTCCAGACCCAGAAAATGTTTACAACATTTTAAATTTTTAAAATTAACAAAAATGTACAATTTAATTTAATATAACTCTTTATGTATTCAGTTGTACCTCCCTTCAATATGTAAATATAACTTAAGATTAAAAAGCCAATAACCATTGTAGTTGTGGCTTCATCAATAAAAAAAAAAAAAATTAGATTTTTTTTAAAAATGCATGAAACGTAATTACGTGATGTTGCGGTTTTAATCATAAAAGTGATTTGAAGATGATAATATTGATGAATCTTATTTATATATTAAGGAATGTGTTTATAAATCATATACATATTTATCATTATTTAATCTTATTAAGTGGATGGCAGATATGAAATTTTTCTCAAAGGGAACACTTTCTTCTCGAGTTATTTCCAAAGTATTGCAATTTAAATTATCAGAAGTGATTGCGACCGTATTCTTATAATATAATATATTATATATTAAAAACTAAAGAATATGAATCTATCACAATTACTTATCAACAATTTAGTTTTTAAAATAGTATTTGAAAATTTAAAACATTTAGGTATTGAATGAATTAAATAAATAATCAAACCAATCCAAAGAGATTTGAAAAAAGAGAATTTAAAATAATATTTTACTTACGGGGGAAATAGTACAATAAAAAACTTATCCTTAATGTACAGTAAATATGATCACAGTAATTTTATTGCGACTCATAAAATAGATACTTTTTTTTACTCGCTCATTTTCACGCTATTGGATAAGAACTTTCCGCACTAATGACATTCTTCTTGTACGATTTAGTCTTATCTAATAAAGATTAAATTAATCAGCTGCTAAATGTTTGCTATCTTTCTTAGTCAGATATGTTGAATTTTTAATGTTCTAGCTTTCTCAATGAAAAAAAGGCATCTGAAATATATGAAAATCGAATATTTCTAGTGTCCATGAACAGCACACATATCATTAAAATATTTCGGAACTATGAAATGTTATTTACTAAATAACTTTATATTATAAACGACTATAGTTTATTGGAAATTCGTCGAAATATCCGATTTCGACAAAAGTCTAGTCTAAAAGCACAACCGGTTACCGTAAAATTAGGGAGTGGAAAGATGTCTTGGAAAAGCGGAGCGTAGTCATCTAGATGGGCGAGCGCATGCGTTCTCTAATGGTACGGAGTATACAAACATGTTGTGGATTTTTTTGAAATTTTTGTAGAGTCAAACACCCTATGCTCTTTCTTAAATTGTGCTAATGAATGTAAATAGCGAAAGTATTACGGTATCACTATATGCTTTTCGAAAGCTTAGAACGAACGTACAGCGATGGTTTACAGTTATAATTAAGAGAATATACCTAAGTACTGTTATAAACGTTTACATTCTATTATTGAGTTCAGATACATGCATATATTAGGTACAAATTTACATATTCTGTTAATTAAGAATCGAGAGCCGAGAATAGAATACCAAAATTTATCATGGTAGAAACCCTCACTAGAGACTGATTACATTTTAAACAATATTGTTAGTAAGGAATATCCGTAGTATTAGTTAATGTGGTTGCGTGAGAACTCCAGTGAATATATCATTACATTCCAACGCGCCAGAACGATTAAATAATATATATGTATATATACACATACAAATACATATTTAGCTAACCTATGTGTGTATAATAGAAACACTGTCATTTAGCTTTTGTTCTCGTCGTCCCCTATTCCTAGTCTATTACACTGGAATAGATTCGATTTGCACGGTATTATTTTACGAATAGTCTGCAGGATAATGAGGGTGTTTAAGTAAATGAATTCTTTAGAAATACATTTTATCTCAAAATTATTTTGTGTACATGTGATGAATAATTATCAGTCAGAAATTATCCGGTTGATGATAATAATCATTTAAATGATATTCATATTCAGTCACGAAGGTATCACTCCGTATTTCATAGTTATTGTTTGTTATAAAAATAATTAAAGATTTATGTTTTGAAACTAGGTTGAAGATATACTAACAACGATATTTCTTGGTGAAAAAATTCTTTATCTTCCTCTTAGTCGATTATTTAAAAATAATCTAATCTTTTTCGTGTTATAGGAATAAAAAGTAATATGCTAAATTCTAACATACCCATATGCATATAAATCTAAGTATACATGGATATCAACAGAGAGGTGTATAATAGAACAAAAGCATTTTCGACTAAATGTATAACCAATCGGCAAGTGAATTATGTTTTGATCATATTTTTATTAGCTATAAACATAGATTAAAGTAAATTTAAAAGGGTTTATTGCATTTTTAAGTTTTGTATAGAATTTGATTTTTCTTATATTGAATATTAAAATAATTTTCTAAGTTTCCTAATATGTTAATATTTATTTTTAAGTATTTATACTGTTATTTCTATATTATATACCTAAATTTCAAGATAAAATAACGTCACGTGTATAAAGTATACGTATTCCATATAAGAATAGTTTGTGGATGAAAAAACAGCACAAAACTGTATGAACAAAGCTCCAAGAAATTTCATTCTCAGTTAGTGTTAGACGAAAACACACAAATACCTATTAACACAAATTGAAGAAGACAGTTTTTTTAATTTCATGTCAGATTGTTGATATATATTTTTAAAATTGAAAATGAAATCCTAGAAGGTCTGTTAAAAATATGAAAAGTTTGAAAATAGTTTTCACTATAATTATTTATATATATATATATATATATGTTTGTATGTGTGTGTGTGTGTGTGATGTATGTTTTTATTTTAAGTGTATTATATTATTTTCGAATAGTTTGTTATAGTTTTCATATAGAACATACTATTATACTTCCTACTATTATTTTAATAGTAATTTAAAATATATTTAATTAAAATATTAATAATATACATTATGCAATACATTATTTAAAATATGTTCATGTTTGATTCGAAGTTACTTTTTGTTCACTAACTAAAACAAGTATTTTTTCTACAAAAAACACAATATTCACATTATAGTATAATATAATTTATAATTTAATATATTCGTATGATTGTAGATGATTAGTTTTGTGAAATAGTTACACATCAAACACGTACAAATAAAACACAAAATTTGATTTCAAAATGAATCCACTTAAAATTAAATAGTCACAAACAGTAGTTTTAATATTGAATTGAAATTTACTAAAAATCATTGCATTTAAAAATTCTATCAATTTCCTTAATGCCAATAAATGTTTTATATTTAATTTTAATATTAGGTGATGTTTTAAAATGAAAAATTTGAATTTTAAACCTACATTTATACATTGTTTTTAAATACTCTCCACAGTAAAAAATACATCAACTATCGCTATACAGTGATGCTTTTTTTTTTTTTTTTATGCATCTATACAGCTAAATAAACAAAGTGTTTTACAAAATTATTTTATAACATCTTAAGAATATAAATTGCATGAACAATTTGAAAATGATAAAAAGTATTTTATTTTTTATGTTAAAAGTCTGTATATAGTTAAAAATGTCCTATTTTGGAGTAATTGTTTGAATGCTATGACAATTAATTTCAAATTTGATGTGATAGTTTGCTGTACATTTATTAATTGTAACACAAGTATTGGAGCCCGTGTTCCATTTTAAACAAGGATACCCAAATGAGTAGAAAAATTTCATTTTTGTTTTCGTTTGATATAATCAATTTTATTACTTCGAAATCTTTCAAGAGTAATCATATTATATTGAATGTAGTCAAACAGACTTCTTAGTATGTATTGAAATAATAGACTATTTTGTAACTGTAAATTATAACCAGCAATTTTTATTAGAATGTGATCACGTAGAATAGGTACCTTTACACTAGTATACTACCCGATGTTGTGTTTATTGCATTTTGATTTTTTCATACTGGTTCAAGTTATTTATACTACTTTAAAATTAGAGAATTATAATTGCAAATTAATTATTCGCATTGTTATATTTATTAATCATGCTTTTTTTTTTTTTTTTAATAAATACAATATTTGTTGAATTATAGATTATGAAATGCATGCAAGATTATATACACTTGATTACAGGTTTTTTTTTCTTAGTTTTGAATCTAAATAAAATATTTGATTATACATTTTTAAATATGAAAAATATAAGTAAGAGCTAAAGAATATACTTATTTATTATTATATACGCTAATGTCAATGGAGTTAATGATACAGGAAGCAAGTGAATAACTAAAATATTGATTTAGTCAAATTAAAGCATGTATAATAATCGTACAAAAATAAAAATATTTCGTTTTATTTACTCTCTGGTTTGGTCCTGAGAAAATTTGAATGGAATATCTCAGCCTCGACGGGGGATGCGTTATTTTCTTTTTAACAATTAAATCTTGCGTATGATACTGTGGTAGACATACCCCACGGTCGATGGTACATCTATA
This sequence comes from Sipha flava, assembly GCF_003268045.1. Taxonomy (NCBI): domain Eukaryota; kingdom Metazoa; phylum Arthropoda; class Insecta; order Hemiptera; family Aphididae; genus Sipha; species Sipha flava. Next base: position 1,199,002 of record NW_020273126.1, read on the forward strand.
TTTCCGAACGTGGATAACTTTTTCTGAAGACCCGAGGTGTTAAAATCATTATTGCTTGGCATAATAATGAATGTACTCATATGTAAAAATGAAACGGCCAAATGCCGATGAATTGGTAGTGATTTATCGTCGTTCACGTCAAGTTTCGCGTTAAGAAACGAGAATCGAAACACTATCCCGTACATACATATATTGTATAATTCGGATTGTGTACGTGTACGTGTTATGCATACACACACACACACACACACACACACACATACACACACATGCGTGCATAGATTTACACGTTTAAGACATAGTCGTAACTATTTTACGTTTTTCGAATACTCGTATTCCAATAAGAATCGATGTGCGAATATTTTCGTTTAAACGAACACAACATTTTAAATAATAATAATGTAACATTTTAACATGTGACGTGACATTTATTGTCCGGTGGGAATGCGCAGTACATCGTCTTTGGAATAGTGTTACGTTGCATTCGAATGTTTACCTACATCGTTTTGCAGCACATCAGTACACGAGGTTTTCGTTCTCGTTGTCGCGCCGTTGTCGAATGATTATCGAAACTAATATCCGGTTTTTCGAAACCCTCTCCGGTGCGGGCACAATATACAACAACAAAGCGTATGGTGCGGTAAGGACAAGGGGGTTACTGCAGTGGTAAACTTCCGTTGAAAAATACTGATTGAAGTTTGGTCGACGGTGTGCACGAGCGAGTCATAAAATCCCACGGGAGCCAATAATTAGAGAGTAAACCGTCGTTGCGGGGGAAACGTCCGCGTCGGTGGCCATCTTATTAGCGTCGTGTGTAATATAAGAATCGAGGGTCGTGTTTAGGCCGTAAAACTATACCAGACGGGAACAGAGATGTGTTATGCACGGAAAGCAGACAGTCTGGTGTTTGTGCTTCGAACGCGGTCGAGGGACAGCTGCGGGCTGGAGTAGTGTCCGTCACGATGATTCAAAGGGTTATGTACCGTAACGTATACATTGTAGTGAGAGTGTTCACATGTGCGTGTCTTTGCCATTGATGAAGACAAACGTTGTGAATGCGCACACACGCTTGAACCGCGTCAACCCGAAAAATTGTTTTAGCATTTTAGACGGACTTGTTTCAAATTTGTAGTTAAATATCATTACGAATTCGATGAAAAAAAATAAAATAATAATCTATTTTTGATTTCGTGGTAAACGGGTTTGAACGGGACTACGTGCAAGTCCTATACGTATCGACACGTAAACGGATTTCGTCTGCATTATACGTAATATAATGTATACTTTCAAAACGTTTCCCGTGCCCTTTATGCTGGAGTTGAACGAGTTCCTCCGGCGTATATCAATACTCGACTTGTATTTTGTATACGTAGAACACCGTAAACGGATATACGTCCCTCGTGTCGATTACAAAAGCAATCGATTTTTTTTTTCTCTCTTTTTGGAATCCGGCCGGAGTGAGGCAACTGCAGCGCCTACCTCTGTACATATATATATATATGTATATTGGTTTCACAGTGGTGTGTTTTTTCGGTCTATTTCAGTTAACTATTTTCGGTACAGTAAAGAAAAAGCTCAAAAAGCTCGAAAAGTCACCGGCAATTCCTTTGTAGATTGGAAATTTAATACTTGCAGTGTGCTCCGTAGAAGGAAAATGAGAGAGAGAAAGAGGGGAAGAGGTTGTTTCCCATAAAATCATGACCGTTTTTGTTAGGTAGTATCCGAGCTGCGTTCAGAATCTTTTTTTTTCTTAGAACGTGACAACCTTCTCGTTGCGGAATTTGAAATAATAATATACCGCTACAGAGCGTTGCAGCGATTGAAACGATGAAACGAGTTAGCGGTGTAATGTGGGCTGTTCAGATTTTTAACTTTGACTTTCCTTTATCCGCCCGGTATGATTGGCTTTGATTTTTGTATTTTTTCAGTCCCATGTTTGTCATACACAACACTAAGTCGGTTTTTTTTTTTTTTATTGGTTTAACCCTTATGGAAATATTATATCTCCATTTATGTACTCGCAAAATTTGCAAACTTCTTGATATTTATACACATACACTAGACGGTGCCGTTGAAGCTGATGACATTTTTGCAATATACACAAAACGTAAACTGTAAGCAATATTTGGGTTAATCGCACGAATAAGATCGAAATCGTTTTGAATATTTTAGTTTTTAAAACTGATTGACAAATAAGCCTTTCAAGTAGTTTAGTATAGTAGTCGATATTTGAAAATAGCCAATGACCCAGTAGGAAAACTAAGCTACAGCGATTACGATGAGTAGCAGTATTACTCATAACAGTATACTACAGTAAATCTACACCCAGTACACATCTGCATTTCATAATAATAATGTATCTACAATAGGTATATGTGTTATAACACACACACACACGTACGTACGTACGTACGTATATGATATATGCATAACGTATGTAGGACACGCACTAGCTGGTTTTATCAAACTATACACGGACAAGGCTCTAGAAACTTAGTTTTTAAACAAATTATGTTCAAATATAATTAACAAATGTAATATATGTTCGTTAAACGTTAACCAGCAACTATCCTGCAGTAATTTCTAAATATTTCTCTTAATCAAATTTAGTTTTAGTAAGAAAATATTTGAAAAATATCTCATAAAAGTATAACATATTACCTTATTTTGTAGATATTTTGTAAAGATAAAAACAGATTTTTTTTTCTAATACTTATGCATTATCTTGTAGTTTATTATGTTATGCGAAATATTAACAAATATTATATTCGACAAATATATTACGGAAATCTAATATTGCCCAAAATAAAATTAAACTGATTTGAAATAACTATTTTCACAAATATCTGGGAGATACAAATATAGTACATTTAGTGTTCGGTTTCGATTTTTGTCAGACAAACGATTTAGAAAATGTAAAGATATTCATTTGAAAAAAATAAAAAAACATCAAGAAAAACATTTGTCAACTTGTGTTGAAACTAGAAACAATCGATTAGATTATCATCGAGCATTAAATTCGTTTAATATTGAACGTCATTTTTCAGTTGAAATAATATTTTCTTTTGATACAGCGCAATAGCGATCTAGAACTAAATGCCGTGTGTTTTAATTTAGCCTAAACTCGAATATCTTATTTAAATTTGATGTAATGTAGATTGTTGACATATTATTTTTTTAACCATTTACTTATTTATATTAATGTGATACACTCTATTATATACTTATGAAAATATAATTTATCTTATCTAGATATTACTATATAAAATATTATATTTCATCTAAAATAAGGTTAATTATAAGTAAAAATAATAAGTACTTCAAAATAAATGCTAGTCCATCATGGCCGATATGATAATGTTTATAAGAAAAATAAATTTTAATTAAGAAATAAAAAACTTCTTTAAGCAAATTATTATATGTATATGTGGTGAAATTATTTTGAAATATTTATTATTTTGTAACTTTTTTTTCTTATTATACACACAAAGGTCGTACATAAACTGTATGGAACATGAAACTTGTATTTTAAATTTATAACATTATTTAAAAATAATATTTTTGTATAATACACTGCAAATGGACATGAAATACATAGATAAATATAAATAAATGGACTCTTGTCACATTACGGATATTAGTACGATATTATATAGTTTGAAAAAGTTTCTGTAAAATCCACTAAAAAATTGACTACCTATACTACATATAATATAATGTGCTACAGTGTATATTCTCTATTATATTTATCTGTTTGTTGTTTTAACCAAAACATTTTTATTTTAAGTTCCATTAGTCAATAAAGAGTATCTATAAATATTAGAGTGGAATTGACGTTTAATAATTCTCATTGTTGTAAGTTCGTGGACGTATTTCATTAAAACAAATTTATCGGTAATGGTTAAGAGTTACGAATTATTATGATTAATGACTATAACAATTAAAATGAAATGGAAGTTTGATATTATTTTCTTAGACAACCCTAATATATGGTGTCTAAACTGCTGATAAAGTGTTAAATAATATTTATTTAACATATGCCTTCAAATTTGAATATTACTTGTTATTATATATAGGAAATCGTCAAAATAAAATTATACTTTATCAAAGTAGACATTTTAATATTGTTTTATAGTTGTTTCGTTTTTAATGGTAAATATTATTCACAATAGTTTTCAAATGCAAATTATTATAATATAACTAATGAATTGATATTTCGTCGTTTCATATTTATTGAAAATATTTTTGATGGACTAAAAAAATAACATATTATGATCGTATAACATAATTCTTAAAAAGGCAGATACTGACTATATATTATTTATTACCTACACCTTTTATACCGTTTCAAACGGCCGTCTTAGTAATAATAATTATAATTTATAATAATTAACGTTTAAGTGTAAACTATTTGATAGTTATTATGAAGCATAATTATATTATTTTAAAATTATTTTAACAAAACATTTAATCAAAATACATTTTACCTATTATGAAAGAGCATGTATATTATTACGCTCGTGATATTATATTTCTGTCGACGCATGAACATTTTCCAAATTACTTTTTCATTAATATTTTTTCTTTTCCTGAGTTTTTAAATAACGCACAATGCTCAAAATAACATATTCTAATACCAGCCTATACTCACCCTAGTTTGTTTTTCATTATCCGTTTTTTTACGTACTGTATTAAACAAAGGTAAACAAATGTTCGTTTCTTTCCGTATAATAAGGATGTTTATATTACGTGCGTGTATATGGTTATTAATAATTATTATTGTACATCGCACCGTAATTTCGAAATATTCTAGGTATTGCCGTTAATGGTCTTAATGGGGCCGAGTAGAGTTTTTATTTTTTTCACCAAATTATGATAATTTCAGATATAATATATCGGTGGTCGAATTGAATCGCCATCATTCCGTTCACGTAAAAGTTGTAAATTTATATCCAAATATACCCAAACAATTGGATACGTTATTTATATTTTATCAAACTCTTACAGTTATAAGCTGCAAGTGAAATACATAAATACTATTGGAAGACAAATTCAATTGATTAACTTAAATTGGTTAAATTGGTAAATTTGATGCAGAAAAAAATCATTTTAGTTATACAAAAGTAAAACGACTTGACTTTAAAGTTTTTTTTTTTTAATAATCTTTATTGTTGTGAATAATACAATTGGATAATATTTAGTGGACAATTTAAATAATTACCAGTAAACACGAGATGTACCGCAATATGCTCCGTGCAATAGTGTTGATAGACGTATATTATATGGACCAACAGCGTATTTCAAATCAAGTAATTTATCGTCGGTTCATCGATCGAATGGTCAAAAGCCCGTCAATTTGATAAAGCCATGTGTCCTCAACACATCTTGATGCACAAAAAGCGAGCCTCATTTAAACGGTTGACGTTGGATTGAAAAAATAAAAAAGTATGACCTATCAAAATATCCATTATGTTGATCTATAAAGATAAACAAAAAAAGCAAAAAAATAAGTGAAACGAAAAAGCAAAAAAAATTGAAGTAGGTTTGGAAATCGATGTTAAGGTTGAGATATGTTATTGTTCGAATTCGAGTGTGGAAAAAACGAGTATTTTAAAAATCAATAACCATGAATATTACAGTCATATATAGAATATATCATTATATAGAAGCAGTGATATAATTTTGGATGCATAGGAAGTGGGGCACGTTTCAACCTACTGACATTTAACTGCAAGTGCAAACATATCGATTTGCACCTATATAATATTAATACATAAATTAACATATTAATTATAAATTTGATATATACACAATAATCATGTATATTTTTGTATATTTTTTCTTAAATTGTTATAAGCACGTGACTTTCACTTTGAATTTTTATAACCTGAATGTTGTAGATATCATATTGATTATGAACTATAGTTTTTTTTTTTTTTACGGAATGAAATTATAAAAATAATTTCTTCCTATATTCTATATCTTTCGTTTTTCCAATACAGTTCGATAGAAATCACCTTCTGGTGTATCTAATGAACAATTGAATACCTAGAATATATTTTAGACTATATAAATATGTATACAAAGAAATAGATTTTGGTGATAATTATTTTAATTTTTAAGATGGGAGTATAATAAAAACGGTATAACTGTGAGTTTAAAATGACAAAATGCATTTTATACAATTCGAAAATAAAATAAATATAACAATAATATCTTTTATATGGATTTCACGAACAATATTTTTATCTCAAATAGTTATACTAAGAAAACATTACAAAAAAAAAATGAAAAAAAATCACAAAGAAAAAAATGTCTCCGTCTTTTATTCATTGTCAAAGAAAATATATATAAAGATTATTAAACATTTCGGAAAATCATTTTCGTCTCATCTAATTTAGATTCTTTTAATATTTCCTTCACTGAATACACTGAGTGCACTGTTTACAGAATTTCGCAACACATAGCGAAAAAAAAATAAAAAAATATTCTTAATATTTATTTTAAAATCAAAAGAGTAATTCTTCGAAAAGCACTTGACAAAAACTGATTTCATTGCAAAACACCATAAATATATTTCTAATACGTCTTGTTTTGTTTAGTAAACTAAAAAAAAAAATAAAAAAAATAAATAAATATCCTCAAAGCCACCGCACAAAGTTATACGTTTCAGTCAAAGTGCGATGCATTTATATATTATATTTTGTTACATCAATATCCTAACCGTCGTAATCTGTCGAAATTGAATGTCTGTATTTTACTCGTCGTGTTTTCACCGTAACAAAGCTATATAGCAGGAAGTACATACACTACACATACATTTATTTGTTTCTAGTTTAGTTTCAAACTTGACAAATCTCATACCAAAAACTTTCATGTGGCCAATAATAATGAAGTTTTTGGTGTTCACCCGCTCGAGCTTCTTTTGATGTTGGTGCGGGCGCATACTCCTCAAAGTCATCTACAAAGCACGCGCATTTTGCGCCCGTATATAGGTACTCGTAAAATGTCCTGTGTGAATCCAACACTTTTCTGATGTTTTCGTTGAACGTGATTGATGATGATTAACTATCGTTACATACGTCATCGTCACCGTTACAAAGTTATATTTTGCCGACAACTATGTGTATGTAATTTACTTATTTTTTCCCCACACTTCGGTTATTTAATGAGTCTACACAACGAAAAAATCCAAATCTCTGTCGGCCGCATCACTCGAACCATCACGTGAACGATGGCTTATGACGAAAACTCGCGTGCCCGAATCATTTACTGCATGTACGCACATAAAGAAGTACGTGATGTACATGGGCAGTATACGAATCTGATTCCGCCGATTCATGTGGTTTTTCGTTTCGATGCTGTTCGACAATTTTCCAACGTCGTACCGCCGCCGGGAGTTTTGTCAAATCTTCAACGAAAATCGATGTAAATTCGCCACGTTTGCAGTTTGACAAGTTCAAAGGAATTTTAGCTTAAATAGATTACGTGCGGTAAATGCGTACCATCATCGGTCGTTCTCCAAAGTATCCCACTTTTTGGATTATTAGTCGAGAAGAGCACAAGTTGGTAATACCGAAGTTGCATAAGTTATACACTGTTTATAAATAATATAGCAATATGCTCTTTAGAACAACAGTTAAAAAGAACAAACGGATGGATTACTTCAGGTGTTATTTATTCTAAGTCGTTCATGGAATACAACTCTCATGTTATTAATTTTATTAAATTTCAATCGTTGGCTTGGACCTGGTTTACTAATCCACCATTTATATTCCACCAGCTTGATGTACATTTATAATGAATGCATAAAGGTGTGATTGCTGTTCGACTCTTGGATCGTCAATTAACGTGTTAGAATCTAAAAGTTCCGAGTTAGAGGTGTAGTAATACTGTGATTTTATTTTTATGACGAATATTGGTTTAAAATTATTATTACCGATATCATTATTACCAAGTTTTTTTTCACACGTGCCGGGATTTTTTATCGTGGCGCTTTTATTAAAATATGCGTTAACGATGAACAAACATTGAAAAACGAACGTTATGATTAATGTCAGAGTTAAATTTTATTGGAAAAAATTTCTCCCATCAAAAACCATTCTTAAACATAAATATTTGTACCACCATATAGCCATATAGTATTCAAATGTAACTCGTTCATTTATTTTGGCCACTGATTATGTAATACGTGTGAGTACAGCTGCCAAACAAACGAATAAACTTGTTAACTGTTTACGTATAGTTTAAAAAAGCGATTAATTATTTCTGTCAAATTAAACAAAAAACCTACTTTAAATCAATTGGAGACAACTTAAAATTAAAATTTTTGGACGTTTCTATATTTTATAAAACATATTTATGAACGATATTAAGTGTTATAATAATGAACGGGAGTAATTTTGATGGCTGTGCCATTTCTTTGATAAATATATCACTGTTATTTTCTTTTAGTAGTGTGTTAAAAAAAAATAAAAATATTTTTAACAACGTTGTCATAAATAAATGGGGGAAAAAGAGTGAACGCTGTTTATTATTATTACGCTTTTCGTTTTTTCGGTAGGTAATAAGTTACTTTTTATAATATGGCATTTGTTAAAAATATAACTTCTCAATTACTATCGAAAGTATTGGAAAACTTGAAACTTAATATTTACTGCTTACGAAGACTAAGAATTACTATAGAAATAGTGGTAAATTTCAAAAATGTTCTTTTTAAAAATTAAACCAGTGTAGAACAAAACAATGTGACGATGTTATCATCAAATATCATAACATATCATAACATAACATTTTCATACATGTTTGTAATGTATTAAATATTTGTATACTTTATATGTATACATAACATTTGAAATAAAATGAAAATTCGATTTTATACTGAATATAATGATTTTTTTTTATTATTATTTTCTTTTATAAGTTTATATTTTCCTGAATATATGATTTTTCTAGTTGCATGAAAATTAGTCGTTTAGTAATTATATATAGTACTTATTTAGTAGTATGTTTTGAAATCAATAGGTGGTCATCATATAAGTAACGTGTATACGTTAAATTATAAATTCTGTGTACTTATTCTATTGGTTAATTTATTGGTTTAATACTCGAAACATAATATTTTAAAATTAAAATACATAAAATATTAAAACAATTAACTTAAAATTGAATATATTGAATTGTACATACAAGTTGATTTAATTTGATTAACAATAATTTAATTCACATTTTATGTACACGAATAAATAAATAATTAATTGATTAAATAGTAAAATATAATTAATTAAAAAACTGCATATAATTGTTTTCACCGCCAAATAAAAAACTGTGAACAATTTAGTTTTTCAATGAAGCAATAATTTACAATATTCTTTTTTTTCCTTTTTTTTTTTCAAAATTAAAAATAACCCTTGGAAATATCAGCCGTTGGGGTATGGTCCTGCCTAAGCGTTACTTAATAATTTTGATGGTACCATGAATTTGATTATTACTTTCCTGGAATCTTGACAGTCGTTGATTAGTGCAGAAATATGTTTAGAGAGATTGGATTTTTTCCTGTATAGCTCATAGTTTAGGCGTTCGGTTAGTATACTCAGGAGGACTTCGTAATATTTTTTATTAATGTAGGTACGTACAGTTAATATTGGATATCATAACTATGATATAAAAAGATCATTTAAATAATATATTTATTCGTTTATAAAATACGTATCAAAGCTATAACAAGTTTATTAATATTATTTTATGAAAATAAATGATTGCCAACGAATTGTTATACAGAATTAATTATTTCGAATGAGATTGGTATTCGGGATTGTTTATACATTGAAATTATAAACTTTTTTCAGTCGTAAATAACATATTTCGCAAATGATAATAATATAATTATGCAAGTTCACGACCATTATCAATGTTGAGCGAATAACAGTAAGAACTTGAATACTTATATTACTTCATTATTACTCATCAGTTATTAAAGTTTATTTATATTTATTTTACTGTATATTTAAATTTGATAAATAATTAAAAAGAAAAAAAACCAAAATTATTTACCTACAGCATTTTCCTTCTCTAAAACCTATAATTATTGTAATTAAATTAATTAATTTCATTAAAAAATTGCTAAAAATACATTTTATACAAGTCGAAATCAATCGTATGATTACGTACTAGAATAGTAATACTAGTAATACTAAGTATTATTAATAATAGTAATACTAGTATGAATCGTACTATACAAGTACTCGTATATGAGAATTTTATAAACAAGTGAATACAAATGGTAATTTTATCATAATGGAAATTAAAAAGTCGAAAAATAACTATGAAATGAACACTTTCACTTTCCTACAAAATCCAGTTCTTTCTAGTTTACTGTAGAACTTTAACAGATGGAGACAAAGGATTTGTTATCAGTTCTCTGTTTTACCGCTGTAACGTCGTAAAAGATATACCTATGATATTTCAACGCATTCCTACGTTTGTCCTAGTCCGTTCAAAATCGTAATATGATTGCTATTTTACTGGTGGAGTAATCATAACATAATGTTTATCATTTCCATTGTATAAAATACTTTTCAACTTCGAAAATAATAAAACAGATCCGAACTGGAAACAGAAACTACAGCACGGATAGGTAGGTACTCGTGTTATATTGTTTTATTTTGCACCTTGGCATAATCCTGTATAAATCACCGTTGTTTCTGTAGTATTTGTTTTGAATTGTGAAGTTATCAGGATAATTGATATGAACTTTCAAAAAACGAGTTCGGTTTATAAACCATTTTTTTTTAATCGCAAACAAAATACCGGTAGTTAACAAAGATCGACGAAATTGATCTGAGTTAATAAACGTACTATTATCAATGTACAAATAGCGAATAACCGACCTTTTGTTGTCATGTAATTTGAATATTAAATAGTGTACAGTAATAATTAAAAATAATAACTTCATAAACCACATCGTTTGTTGCATTGTTTGAAATTCTATGTTTTTCAGTTACTACACAGAATAATGGACAATTTTTTTTTTTTAAATGTACAATATAATCATCACATCATTTCTAATTAAATTTAAAACTATATTTTGCTGCATGGACATTTCAGAGCATATCTACTGTCACTGAAAAGTATTTTCTGCGGAGGGGGGAGAACAACACGTAATTATTGAACTTAAAACTTCGTTCGCTTCAGATCTAAAATCTAAAACCTCTTTGTATGCATAACTATTACTAGCTCCTCAAAACCATTTCTGTGGCCTGTGAATCACTTTGATGTAAAATTGTTTGTAAACCGAGTAATTTTAACGTGAAACGTTAATCCACATAATGTCTACAGGCAAAGATTATCTTTATCATTATAATATTATCTTAGGTCACATATTATGTTTCTATATCGAAAGTTTATTTTCAATACACGTGCACGCACGGTCCCCGTCCATGAATATACAACAGTTACACTACGAGTCGTTTACAATATTGTGCCCGTAACTCTTGCATTGCAACAACGATTATTATTAAGTTGACTACAAATCAGAAATCAAATCTTTCGACGGTATCACGCTTACTACATTTTCTTACGACTTTGCCGCCGCAAGGTGCTTGTGATAATGCATGTTTTCAAATTTATACTAGACATTTCGTATTGTCATATTATATTGTTTGGTTTATTTTCGTAACGCATGACAAAAGCGTTCGTGTTGTACGAGAAAACGTATTTTTACAACTAATTTATGTTTTATATGTGTATACGTAATTCGATTGCCGTTCCATGGCTGCGGACGGAAATCGCGTTGTTGTCATAAAACTCATTTCCGCGTGCGACGGTTCGCCGCAGCGGATTAAAAAAAGTTCTACGACGAGACCCGACGAACGGTAAACTTATTAGGAAAACGATATTCGCGCATGTACGACGTGCCACCTACGTTTTTGTCACGAGAACCTGTCGTACGGACACTTTATGTTTGCACCGGGACGTTGTATTTTACTAATTTATTATTAATTCCGATATCGTTATTGTCATCGCGTTCACATGTTGTCAGCCGGAGGGCCGCGCTACTATAAACTGTACAGGACGGGAAAACACTTGAGTGCACCGGTCCCCTGGTCCAGAGGCTAAAATATATAATTTTTCGTTCTACACACTTAAGGATTTTGTCATACTCTCTTTTCGAACGTTAACAGTTAAGACACAGAGTAACACAGTTAATAGTTGGTATTTTACGTCGCAAACACATGGCGACCGACACGCGTTTTACTTCCCGCGCGAACACTGGTGCACGAAAACCGGTTGGAATTCGAATTAACGGTTATTTGTTTCGTTAACCGATTCGTTTCGCCGAAAAATATGTAACAGAGCGATGTTATCTTGCAACCTTAACGTACTAAGAATAACGATAACAGCAAACAAGTAGATGAGTGATAAGCACCACGTCACTGTTTTTGTGTTTAACCACGAGCAGAAAAGTTACGTTACGACAGAAACATTTGTGGTACTTGCTAATTGTTCGAGTAATTAAAGACAAGTTGCTGAGTTCTACGCGCGTTTTCTTCTTTTGTCTCGGCTATAATGTTGATACTCAACACCAACATAAGTAAATGATGTAATAACCGTCATGATACTCTATTCGTGTCACACAAACAGAACAATAAGTCTGGACGTTTTTCCCGCTTCCATAATTTTTTTACGTCCCACGTACATAAAGTATTGTTGTTTGGTACGACGTTGGCTACAACGGATCTCGTCGAAACATTAAGGAAAAGTAATCGATTTAATTAAAAATCATAGTTCATAATAAATATTTCTTAATAGAAGATCGAGGATATTCAGTGTTGGGGGAGGGGAGAATAATTTTGAATGCTCGATTCCGATGTCACAATTACGAGCAATTTTTCATTAGATTATATTATATCTAATAATTAATTATAAGTAAAAACCGAGATTCTTTAAGGCGCGCTAGCACTGCAATCCAGAATAAATTATTATACAAATAAATTTAATATATATATATGTGTGTGTATTTAATAAAATATAATAAAATTTAATTTAATTTTCCATATTTTAGATGTAAATATTCTTGTGTTATATGAATATTAAACATGCAACTGAAATGCAACCAAAGCGCTCTCCTCGTCCTCATTAGTGACGTCTGGAGCAAAAATCCCCTAGTGCCTTATTTACGGCCTTATACATCCAATGCACAGCGCGTAACAATGCGTAGCTTCCGATCCCTCATCGTTATGCGTTTGCATAACTGCGGGTAAGCAATACGATAGTCACTCACTATCTCTATAGTCCATCCCTTCACAACGGTGTACACGAACGAGCCTGAATAGTCCGCGCGAACGCGCCATCGGCCGTAGCTCGCGGAGCAATTAATTCGTACCGTATCGAGCAACAGCGAATTAGTTATAAAACTTTGTATCGTTATTCATATCAATACGTATAATAATAGTGTATGGTATAATACATTATATGCTACACGTACCTCTTCGCTTCGTGCACTTAACGGTGACCGCTAATGTGTTCTTAATACTCGACAGAAAGGATCGTAAAACATTTCGCGCGCGCGCGCTCTCGCCCCAATGTATTATACACCGAGATCATAACTTATTTCCGAGTATTTTACGACGTCGAACGGGAGGTCGTTAAAATTTGCATAACCCGTCTAAATAATTCCTGAGTGCCTGTAGGTACCTGCACGCACCTACCCTGAACCCGGCCTGAGGCAAGTCGAGAGAAAGGGTACACTCACCTGCTGTTCTTCGACTCTCCCGTGGTGGTCACGCGCACATATGTACATATACTTATATACATGCGTGCACACGCTGCTATGTATATATGTATATTTATAGCAATATGGAACCGATAAAAAGCAGTTGAATTTTTTAACGGGCGAATTACGATTGCTTTCTTCTCTAGCGTGCTGCATTTTTTCATCGTTACGACAGTAATAAGCGCACCGAGAATAGTCTTTTTGTAACGCGAAATTTCGGATTCACCCTCCGGGTCGTCTCGACTTTGAAGAAATCTCTAGAGCCATGGTTGAATATTTTCGAAAATTAGCGGGAACAAATAATATGCAATCGGTGGTATCGCGAGAGACTCGTACCAAAAGACGGAAATCTATATTAATCATATTGCTTATAAGTCTGCTTGGAGCATCTGGTGTAATGCGGTTCTTATAACTCAAAGTCATCCATATTTCGGAAACTTTATTACATGCATTGCCATCGTTGGAGTTTTAATATAAATGATCTAAATGACGAATTCATCATGGACCAGCCGGGTTAAGTTAAGATTACTACCTTTTGATCTCATAAATATGAGACATATTTTCTTTGAAAAATATTAAGTTTGATTTATTAGTATTTCAATAAAATAAAATACAGTCGACTTTTATAGCTTCTTATAATTCAAAATAATTATATTTATATTATTATTATTATTAACATAAATATTATTATTTTTCTTATTATGTAGATATACAAATACATATAAAAATATGTTATACCATATGAGTAGGTGTAAAATAAATTCTAACGGATGTATATTAAAATACTAACGGTAAAATAAATATCAGAATTTTATTTGTATTATATTAACTATGGAATTGATTAAATGTGCTTAATCAATACTAGTAGTTAGGACATACAACTGAATATAATGTGCTGGGTATGAATCACAAATTATTTGTATTTGTAATTGGATACTGTACTCGAGTTGGTTTAAAAAAAACCTACTTCAGGAGTACGATAGCGTTCTTTCGGTTTTTAACTATTTACGAAATAAATACGAAGCGCCTCTTAGCAAGTTTATTCGATCATGAATTAAATTCAAGAAAGTATGTTAAGTTCATAAGAATTCTAAAATCCGTACCACGGAGGAAAATTTTAAAGATGGAGTAGATGCCGCAGTTGCTTCAAAACTATATCTCTAACAAGCCATTGCTTCAATCGTCTGGAATGACTTATTCTAAATAGAATATCGGATCGAGGACGTCGTTTCAGTCTCACAGAGTATACTTCGTGCAAATCATTTATTCTGCGATCAAGTTATGGTCCAAATGCTGTTCGTTAAACCACACGAGTTTTAAATGGTTTCTCGCAAGGACTGTGAGATTTCTTGCGGTTACTGAGGAAAGAACAGATTTTCCTGAATCGTTTTATATATGGGACAAGGAAAATTACGTGGTCCTTCTATAATGAAAAGGAATTTACGAAATGTTGCACCGCACTGCGAGTGTGGTAATGTACGAACCAAACAATGAGCCACATCGTTGATGAATGTATCCTTCATCATTCATTAGACAGAGGACTATACAATGTGGAAAATTATGCAGTCGAGTGGCTACGCGTTTTGGTGATAGTTAAAATATTATAATATGGGATACTGCGAAGAGTTAGTTACACTGCTATTTGTATATAGTTTAATATTTATATAATAATCGATATTTTATTTTATCCATAGTTTTCGGTTACATTATTTTTAATTTTAATCACTACGAGTTGAAGAATTTTTAAACGTTTGATTATTATTATATATACACATGTAAATAGAATACTAAGATTATATATCTAACGTGTGGGTCATTTACCTCCTAAACTTTACAGTAATATTACACTACATGATGACTATAGACAGAGGTAAATATTTTTTCAGTTCTCCGGAAATCTATAGAAATTAACCCAACCGTAAACTGAAGGTAGTATATTTCGCCAGTTAAAATAGCCATTGATTCTTATCACTTTTATGAAGTATCTATCCTAACTTTTTTTCTACCTTTAAATCACACACACACACACACACACACACACACACACACACACTATATATATATTTAGCATATAATCATACGTATAAGCACATTATTCTGATTACAATTTTTTATTTCAACAAATGTGTTTTCGCCAAACAACAGAACCACCGCTGCCACAGTCATCTGTTTGATTAACCAAGTGACGAGGTTATGGTATACCCGTCAACTGTTTTCTTGCTTGTTAATTTTCCAATTTCGTGGTTTCCGTTTTGATGTACTAGCAGCAATAATAGCGCTCACGTGTAAAGTATACTTCGCGATCGGATATAACAACGAACTGTGGATTATTATACCGTTTTCCCGTGATTTTTTTTTTTTTGTCTCGATGACTGACGTTTATAATCACCGAGTTTGTAATACTGTGTACCGTTTAAATACCGACGAAACCAACCACAATTTTACAATACCAGTATATATTGAACATTGAAATACAATGGCTGTTGTGTTCTCCGTTCTCGGGCCACTGGTGCTCGGTTCATTTAAACATATACATATGAACTAAATACGACATATATACCAGAATTAATAATATGGACGGATTTACAATTCAGGAGAAATAAGGCTAGGGCGGAAGAGATTGGACACTCAACTTGAGATCCGTATCCAAAGGACATACGTGTATAAATAATAATAATATATATATATATATTATATAGCTTTTAAATTTTCTGAAATTTAACAAGTCTTACCTAACATATAGAATACATAACCTGCAGATTCTTATTATAATTGTACTAGTTCTTAGATTTTTGTAGTTTCCTTAACATGCATAAACATTATTTATATCGAATTTTATAAGAACATTAAAATCCTTTTTCTGTTTATATGATATAAATTAAGAATCATTCAAATATTGTTATTTTATTTATTGCTGTTAGTAGGGACCATTTTTTTATCATTTTTATTTTTTTTATTTTTTTTTAGATTCCAAGCAGCAAGAAATGCATCACTCTTACAGTGATATTTTTTTTTTCTGCGCACAAACTTTTGGATAATATAACTGAAACAAAAGTTTCCCGTAGTACCTATCTAATCAAATCAGAAATTGAACTTGGAAGGTACTTTAAAGAAATGATGTTTCGATTTGCGAAGTAGTTTTTCTTAATAACTTCGAAAAATGTTGAATTTCATCAATGACAAGCACGGTATTTACTTTTATATTTCTTTTGACGGACTTGACAATTTAGTGTTTTATTATAAATTGAAAATGTAATGCAAAACTAATCGTAATAATCCAATAAATTGGTAGATGATTTTACTCAATCAGCTTATTTCATGTAAATTACCGAAAGTTATTCCGCGAGAGTTTAAATGACTCTAACTAATAGTCTTTTATATTTGATCTCGTTGAATCGTTTTTTTTTTTTTTTTAACGAATTTGTGTTCACTGTTTTTATGTACTCATAAGTCATGGATTTTAAAAGATTATAATAACTATAACATAGGGTACTCCTACAGATTTCCGAACCAATAACGTTTGATTTAAAATTCCCTTGTTCATGAATCTCATGAATATTATACAATCGTACAATTTTCATGAGAAAAGATTTCTATTTTTGTTGATTGCAAATTTAATCATATTTTTATACTTTATGATTTTAAATATAATAATATGCAATGGGTATTAAATAGATTAATATAATTAAATAGAATAACATACTTTTAATTTTTTTTTTTTTTTTTTTTAATACGTATATATTTATTCTCTTATATTTTATTAAAAAAATAAAAATATATCTTAAAGGAAATAATCAGTGAGTTTCCTTTGATTATTTCAGTTATTCATGTTTACACCATTCCACCAGTGAATTCACTCTTATTATCGTTGTATACTAGTATTTTTACATAAGTTTCAATAATTTAATTTTTTAATCCATTTTCGGAAAAATATTTTCCTGTCATTTCGAACATAATATCATTGCTTTAAGACTTCGATACCTCAGAAATACAATCTCGTTGAGTAATTGAAGTCTTCTGTTCAGTATTCTAAATATCTCTTTTTCAGGATACGTTTTCGATAATAAGATTTAAGATTATTTATTATTCTTTGATCCATTGGTGAAGCTAACTTATTTTATTCGGTACAAAATACGCAAGTGTAACAGATTTTAATTTTGTTGATAATGTAACTATACAATGTATAAAGATGAGTAGTAAAATTATTCACAAATAAAATTATTTTTCTTTATCTCGATTAATATTGTTATCAATATCGAGTAACTACTTTTCAAAAATATCTTTTGTCCTTCACATCTTCTTAATAAAATCTTAGTTTTTTTCAAGTGGTTTTATTCCTTCGAAAAACACCTTAGAATTTTGATTTTTCCAAGTTAATAGATGTTTTTGTTTTTCTGATTCTTGTAGTTACCTATTATAATTACTATTATAAAAATGTTATAACGATAAGTGACTGTTGGCCGTATGCTATTAATGTGTTTTTTCACTAAACATTTTATAAATGAAAGCAAATTATCAGAATACGATGAACGTAAAACGTAAAATTATTGCGTGATACAGTTTTCAATACTGCTTATTCCTGAGAAACTTTTCATCGCAACTTTATTAATATTTCTAATTTCATACAAAGTTACCATGATATTTAACAGATCACTCGGCAAAATAAAAGTTTTTTATTCGAAGCACAGATGTCTGCGTAATGATGCTACTGTTATTTCAAAAGTTTAAAGTTCCTCTAGTTAATTATTATTCCCTTTATAATATTTTAATCTTATTTTTTTTTTTTGAAAAAGTTCTCGATTAAAAGTATCAATTTTTATTAATTTCCAAAATTACATATTGTGTTAAAAAATTTAGATTTTTTTTCATTTACTTGAAATCATTAATTCTATGTTCGCTATAATATACTATACATTATACGTAAATTAAAATGTGTCTACTTTATTCTCGAATAGTATATACATTTATATCTGATATTTTATTTAAAAAAATACGCAGTTTTAACCATCATACAGCGTAAGCTTTAATAAAACAGTAATATTGATGGTGCCTTTTTGTTCTACTGCTAGAACTTTTGAAATTACTCGAAGTCACGATACACGGACTACAGTCGAGATCTGAAAATTACATTGGTACATGTACACATTAAAATCGTGTTTAATGGAAATTTGTCAGTATGTCAAGCTATCGCTTATAAAATTGAATTACTAATGGTGTTGTGGTAGTTACCCACACTGAATACATTTTGCTAATACATTTTTTGTCAACGTTAATTCAAAACTGAAAACTAATAATATAACCAAGGTCGAACGCAATAACCATTGATGATAATGTTGAATATCGTTGCCTTAAATATAAACGTTTAAAAGTTATTTGAAATCGTTAAAAATGTTCCTGATTTTAAATATTTACCTGTTAAAGAATTTAATTTGTGTGTAATAGTATTTTCTACCATCGAGAAAACAACATACACTTATCTACTTCTTTTATTTACGAAATACTCTCGGTGACATTTTAAGTTTCTATCATTTCCAGTACAAATGGAATAAATAGTTTGGGGTACTTGATTATTTATTCATTTTTATTTACTAAATAAACTCGTGGTTAAAATATCAAATGAAGAAATCGATGATTTTACTCGTCCATTAAAAGTGTTTTCTCACCCATACACGAATCAAAGACATGAGAGTTTCTTGAGCACTTTAACAAGTATCTTAGCGCCCCTTGTGGATTGTCATCGAGTAGAGATTAGGATTTTAGTATTCCAAATAGTACCTCAAGAGGATTACACAGTAACTTGTTGCATACTCTAAAAGTGTTTTATGTGGATGTTTTCGTTTCACGTACCTATATATAAGAGTAAGACATATAATAAAATAGTTTTGACTGTGTATTTATGATAGTACTATAAATACTGTTTAACGGCAGACGTTTTTATATTTAAAGTACGTAGTATTCTACAACTGTTATAGTTATATTTTTTTATACGCTCTAAAGCGATTTCAATGATTGATTTTTAGCGGGACATTTTTTTCTATAAATTAATATGTTTTAATAACCAATTTATAAAAATGTATATATATATATATATGCATAATTAATATGTTTATCACATAAAAAATCGCCCAGCGAATTCACAGTTATTTTATCGTTTTCAAATTCATACAGCAAATGCAGTACGATAATACGATTTCAACTCATCGGTTCAATAGTGTATCCAGCAAAAAACTCAATTCATATCAGTTCCACGAACGTTCATCGGTATAGTATTCCATCCGAGGATCAGAGAGTAATGAAGGAAAAATATAGTTTCTAATTGACTCGTGTCATTAATGCAGTACATTTCACAGAATCGAACTACTAATGTTCACGTTGTTAATAGGTTTTTACAAATTTGAAAAAAAAAAATATTTAGTCGATTCACACAATTATTTTGTTATTTATATATTTAATTTTTTTTTTTAATGTTTAACTTATGAAATTCATAAAAGTCCATTATTTCTTCATTAATTTAACAGTGCACTAAAAGCCTTTTAAAATTTTACTGATAACATTTGTAAATTGGTATTTTTTAACATCGTGTACAAATATTTGTTAGTTGGTTTATTAATTTTTAATTTGGTACATAATTTATATGTAATTCGGGCTTAATATTACAAACATAACTAGGTGTGAGAAAATGCGGAACAGATGTGAAGAATATTGTGAATGAAACACACGAAGAAAAGATAAATATAAAGGTAAAAGATCTTTTGTGTGATGTGAAAGTGAGAAACGGAGTCGGGCAATTGAACATAATCTGATTCAAGTCACAAATTAGCTCATTGAAACGAAGCAGACAGTAAGCAAAAGAGTTGACGCATGATTTAACCGAAAACTGAATAATAATAGTGATTTTATTAACATCTACGGGGAAAATTTGTGCGCAGTAGGTAATACATATATCCGCAAAAGCTTTGATCTACTTTTAATCTGGTTTCGCAAAAAGATAAAAATTTACGTATTATACCTATATATATAATATTATTTAACTCTGAGTACCAACTAAAGTTATATTTTCAATTCTCGGTGTTCGTTGAAATATAGAAATTGTATCGGTTCGCTGTAAATCATATTATATTTTTTTATATACATTTTTCTGTCGTTCCGAGTTCAAAATAAACCTTTGACGTTTTAAATACGAGACGGTGTTTGTGATTAATTTACAAACCGATTCGTCTGACGTAAAAAAGTGAAGAAAAAAAAACTCGTTAAAAAAAAAACAAAAAAATAAATAAATTTTAATCCAATACGCACTATTTCGCGTGACGGTGCGTATATATTACACGCTAATGGTTGTATGCAACGTATGTACAGATCGCTGGGACACACGTTTACATACAGACGGGTGCAAACAATGCCAATGGCAGTTTATAGGGTAAAACTCTTCTATGCGTGTTCCTTGACACATGAATAGTATTCGTCGCGAGTTAATTCGGCGATCGAGGGTCCGGCAGTTGATGACGTTGTACCGTTGATTATTTCTCGATCGTCGTTGGCCGAAAACGTTTTGGCGACTCGATCCTGAGATACCGTCCCCCAGAAATAATTCCACGCGACACGTGTTTCAAAACAAATATCGACGCGAGCCGTTTATTATCTCGACGCCGAACAGTATTATAATTATACATCCGACCCGGAAGTCGCTTTGCAAAGTAGTACGCAATGTACGTCCAGTGGCGTATTATCCAATTGTTTGTATGCGGGGGGGGGGGGCTTAAGTTTTTCTAAAAAATAAGTGATTTTAAAATATTATAGAAGAATAAGTATACGTTATATGAACATTATTATCCTATTATATGCGTATCGTTTTTCTCGGAATTATGACCACCGGTCCTCTCGAATATCCAAGTCGAATCTTATTTCTCTGGTGGATCATAACGATGATAATTTGTTCTTCACGCGGTCCTCAGAAATTACAAAATTACGAACACGAAAAAACTACAAACGTATTTGATTCGCAAATAACAGGCAAAAATTTTCATAGCGTTTAAGTTGAATACGTCATTCAAAAATACTGTATACCATAGTCAATTGTCGATATTCAACTTTGAATAAACGTAAAAAGTCAACATATTGTCATCATTGCATCTTCATGCTAAATGAATTCTCAAATTAATTCGTAAACGAAAACATTCATCGCTATGGATCGACGAGCGCGCAAATTAGACGATAAACAAGTAAACGCGGCCAATGCCGCCGATAATTGTGGAAAATAATAGATATAGTGTATGTATACCAGCTGCAACTAGTGCAGATACTTTTTAGAATTTGTTTAAAATCACCTCCGACCGTTTGCGGATAATATCGCTGTTCATATCCACAAATAAGCAGATGTGTGTGTTGAAGTATCATATTATAATGTACACGCGTATAACACGCGTGTTTATAGTAAACCGTACTTGGCGTTTTGTTAACACGCGAAAGTTTTTAATGAATCGACGGCAGCGCGGGAACTTTTCAATTACATTTTATTTCCCGGGTAAACGCGTCTAACAATATTTGCCAGCGCGGCACACGTATAATTCGCCGCGTACGCATTAAGTGCGGACCGCAAGATCGTTCACGGCAAAACTGTTTTAAATGCTAATAGTTCGGCGGCGTTCACCCCTCCCTCCCACACACACACACACACACACACATACACACACCCATCCTGACCATCGCTGCTCCGTTTACTCTCTGTCTCTTTCTTTTGTCATATCTATCCATCTCGCTCTCCGACCAAGAGTTTAATGCGGTAAAATAATATACATATATATTATATTATATTCGGTCGGGTGCGATTAATAATCCACAGCCATAGCGACGAGTTCATGTCTTTCTATGTCTTTCTCTATCTCTCGTTTCGTCGGCAACGCTCGCTATTGCGAATGCGTTACCATAAGATCGAATTAACTGCGATTCCCGTACAAGTTATTCCGGAAGAATGGGAAAATTTCAAATTATTCTCGTGGGTTGGAAAATAAAAGTAATTACATAATTGTTTATATCGATTACAGAATATATATTACATAGGTTCATGAAGAAAATGGTTAAAAATATCATCTCTTAAAATGTATGTCAGGGATATGGTGGCGACATTTTTACGCATACATTCCTGAAAGTGGTGTATTTGAAAGAGGAGATGATAGAGAATTTGACCTCTAAAATCTTCTTTTTTTTTTTCCTGCTTTGTGGAAGTCAGTGTGGTTACGAGTTGAATTCCATTATTATGACTAATTGCTTATACGGTTTTGAGCTCATATGATTATTTCTTATGGGGGTACCTCAAATAGAAAATTTTCAAATATTGACCTATAACCATTGAAGAACTAAAGGAGTCTATTTGTCAAGAAACCACTATGATTCCACTCCATGTGCTAACCAGAATGATGGAAAACCTTCGAGAAATAAGAATGACTTCATATGCGCATCGTTCGTCAAGGCCATCATTTAGAAGATATACTTTTTTAAAATACCTACTAATACAAAAAAAACCATATATTATTTATTTTCTCTTAATACATTTTTTTTTATATTGCATTTTTAGAAAATTGAAAGTTCTGATGTTAATACGTCATAAATAAATGTACAGATTTTTCCTCCTCTGAAAAATTACCCCAGATACGCCACTGATCTCTGATATAGGAGTTTGCCTTGTCCGATTTTAACAATAGTTATAAATAAAACTGAAATAGTCTGCAGTAATCTCTTCCATCATTTTTTATTTTTCACTAGACATACTGCCGCCATGGCCGTCTTCCGATTTCGGTTCTGTATACGTACAAATGTGGACGCACCATCTCACGGTCATTTTAAGACATGATATTTTTAACCTTTGGAACCTTAATGGCATATAACTTGTATTGTGTTTTCGATATAAAAAAAAATTATGTAAATATCATTTTTTATTTCAGCATGAGTTAATTAAAAAATTTTAATTTTTCCGGAAGACCCACTATGTAATTTTGATAGCTTGTACGCACACAATACATTTTGCCTTCCGTTCGTGTACCATATTTTCACAACAATAATTTCTCTTTCACTGTTGTAATTATTATTTATCTTCACGAAACCGACTATAAGCGATGATCCCGAGAAATTGTATTTTCTACCACGAGAGCTGGTCCGCGCAACCATTGTAATATTATTTACATCTTATAATGTATATTATGTATATATAAATTCACATAAATATTTCTTGTAATACGCGGACCACCGCTCATGTAATATTATATACTACGTTGTGCATGAAAATGACAAAATCTGCTGTTCGCCACCCCTCGAACTTAATTTAATTTTCGTTGATTTCTCAGACAGTGTTTTGGATAGTTAAAAGTTTACAAAAATAGTTTATATATTTAATGATTTCTTATTTTTATTTTTTATTTTTTTTTCATTATTTTATAATATCTGTAACCAACGCATTCCAAGAAACTTTACCTCGATCTTCTCGTGTTACAACGAGAATAAAATATACAATGTTTGAGGAAATTAATGATCAAGACATTTATTAAAATTAATTAAAATTCATTTGATGAAAACAAGTTTTCTTGGCGAAATTATTATTTTAGTGAAATGCACATACAAAAAGTTTAGAGGCCTCTGCTCTGGGTAGTGCGGCTTATATTCGCAGAGCGTACAATTATTTTTCTGCGCGGTTTTACGCTTTTTATTCGAACTTGTAAAATTAACTCTTTAAATACAATAAACTATGTATCGGCTCGATAGTAAATATTATTTTATTTTTTGCAGTTTTCAGAAAAAAAAAAAGTTTTCGATGTTTCACAAGCATATAAACCCGGCTATTGAGTGTAAAATATGAAAAATAATTATGATAATAAAAATCATATTAGTGAACAGTAGTGTAATAACGGTTACAGTTGAGATGGATAAAAAGTGTATTACGTTAAAAAAATATTGCCCTGTACCTTTTCAAACTATTTGTCATGCGTTTTTATTTATTATTTTTTGTATTATCTAGTAAACAGTATAAGGAGTTAGATTATACTCATGAAAATTATATGAATTTAAACGCCGATTTTGTTCTCTTAAATTCAATTTTCTATTTGCATTACTCTGCAGACATAAATTCACATACTATTAGAAAGTAGTCGTATTCTTGAGATATGCAAAATGTAATGAGGTGCACTTTATTATGCTGTAAAAAAACAACAATATAGTTTTTCAGAACTGGCTGCACCAGTCGACTACTAGAGCTTATACCCATTTCCTTATGCGCCGAAGATTTTACGATGAGCCATATATACGTCCATGCAAATTATATATATTTTTTGTTTCTTATGCTACTTATGGACCTATGTATATACATATATCCGTACATGTACAGTTGTGCGTGTATAGCTTTTGACAATTTGTTGAACGTCGGTATAAAAAACTATAAACTTTTGTACTTTAAATTTTATTCTCAGAAAATGCGTTCTAATCCATTTGTAAATCATTTGTTTTCAAAATAAATCACATTTATTGCCGCTAAAAATCTCAATGTTTTTTTTTAATAATAATACAATTTTTTATTTTGCTAATCGTACTTTTATGTAATATTTTTTATACACTATAAGTTAATAATAAATCAGAAAAATTAGAAGAAAAAAAGATTTAGTTTTAAATGTTATTATAAAATTATAATAGAATATCTTTATCATTTTTTTTCAAACGATATTAAAAAAATATTATTCAATTGAGATTCAATGTTTTATTAATAAATGTACAAAAATGAAATTACATAAATGGAGTACAAGTATATTCTGTTTTATTTGATTTATATTAATTTTTATTGTATATAATTAATGTTTACTAATCACTTTCATCACTAATCATTTTCATAAATAACCGATCATGTAACGTAGACAAATTTTTAAATTCTATATTTGTTTGATTATTATTATTTTGTTAGTGACATTCATTAACTGAAAAAATTAGTTTAGTCTTACATAAAGGTAGATATGAGTTTTATTTATATTTTTCAATGAACGTTTTCCGAATTGAACTGTGTATGTTGCTGGCCGCTACGCTGTTACTATAATGGCTTCTAGTATTATGAGAATATAACTGAGTGTCTAAATATTTTCATATACATAAAGCAGAATAAAATGCTGTTTTACCGCAATTTTCAGATTTTTTTCACTTCTATAAAAAATTTACATAGTAATGCACGTATTATAATAATTTTTTATACCATCATTCGTCTTTGTTCTCAAATTTTAAATGCAAAACAAGTGTTTATTATTAGATTCAATTACAGTTATTATTGGGTACGCGTAAAATAAATATTTGTATCTCCAGCTATATCTTATCAGATAAAAAAATATATTATAATCATTCGTGTAATTCAAAATATGTCATAGATTGATTTGAAAAGTTTTCAATAATACTTGATTTTTACTTTTTGGAACAATTAACTGTTTTAAGTATTGCTTTTCCATACACATTATACATTGCATGTGCACATGTATACGGAACAATAAAGCATTCTATGGATATTCGAAGGCAAATTCGTTTACGGTGACACGCATATTATTACGTTAATGTTGATCCTAAGCAACGACGAATGCGTAATTTACGAATGATACGGTTTGTGCAAAGACTGCCCTGCCGAAAGATGGTGATTTAAAAACGCACAAAGTGAACGCATAAATCATTGTACGTTTTTATTGCGATTCTGATTCAACTGTACACATAGGTTATTTGGTTGATTCACAATATATGTCGCGAGTTCACGCACACACTAATATTATGTCCGTACGAAAGCGTTTGTGTGTGTGTGTGTGTGTATGCACGTGTCGACGAAGATTATCATAATTTATTTGCTAACTAAACGTGGGTGTACACGGTATGTATGTATATGTGTGTGTGTGGGTGTGTGTGTGTGTGTGTGCATCATACATGTATAATACAGACGTATACGACATACGTGGTTTATTGTTTTTTGGAATTTTCACTGTATGTACACAGGAAATTTCGTTCGAGCGACTGATACGGAAAAATTTTAATTCGTCACTTGGGAAAGAGAAATAAATCGTTTCATCGAAATAAAAATAATAATAAACATAAATACACGTAAACATTTTATGTGAGAGTATATGAGCCTCCATTTGCTCGAAAAATAAATTCTGTTGCACGCGAATATCAACTTTTTTTTTTTTTAATTATATTCGTTATCTTGTATAAGTTTTTTTCTCCTCGTCGTGATAAGAACCTGCAGTATACCCATATACACACGAACGACAAATGTATCAGATAATTCCGTTTTTTTCCCTTCCCCCGGTTCAAATGTGTAGGTGTTTCAAGTGCGCGTGCGTGTGAGTGTGCATAAAACTTGGGACACGCAGTCTTTCCCTTGGGAAAGTTCACGTTGTTCGACTGTTGTAACAACTACCGTGTTCTTCTCGGACGACGCGAAGGTCGAGGGAGAAAAAACACGCGTTGGGCCTTATTTGTATAAATTATTAATATTAATTTTCGAGGAAACCCACCGCCGTCGCGTGCACACACACACACACACACATTGACACGTATGAACACGTTGCAGCTCGTGTAGTTTCGCCCCACAGGTAGTCGTTGTTTCCTCGTAAGTTTTATGTCCTCGGCGATATTCACGTGCACACCCGTGTATATTTATACAATACAGTCGGAACGTTGATGGACGGATGGTGGTGATGGTGGTAGTTCGTAGCACGAATATTGCGAAATAAATAAATAAATAAATAATAATAATAAAACGGTTAAATAATTGAACGTGCTGTTGGAATTGAGTTAGTCGTCCGAAACGACGTCGCCGGTCGGCAGCCAGGTCAATTTCCGATAAGGTCCCTCGGAGGGACGGACAAATTGCCGCTCTGGGGATATGCTGGAACCGTCGGGGCACGCATGCGTCGAGGGGCGAAAGCCCGGAAAACTTGGGGAAATCGACGACGACACAGCCGTGCCCCGTGCACTACAAATATACATATATTCGTTCTCTGCACCGCTGATGGACGTCGCGGGGGGAGTTGCGAGACCAGCGCCGCTGCCGCCGTCGGTGTTGGACGTGTTACACTGAAAGGCGTTTACCACGAGGCGATTTTACAAATTTTGCTCTCAACGAAATATATAATACGCATAATTTCATACGTATTTTTACACATATATTTATGTATATTTATTTTTGTACTCGAAACTATGAACACGAAGCGACTCTGTTTAATGAAAATTATAAGGATTCTATATCGGTTATGAAAACTGTTGAGAGTTTTTTTTCATCTTCACAACACAGAATCCGGACATTGTGCACACATGTACAAAGTTAACTACTTTTTATAGCTTTCGAAATCCGTATAATTTATATGACCTCTGTGGCATAATATTATATACGCATTTTCCATTTACGCTTATTTCGGTGCGAGTCGTGTGTGTAAAACGTGTTGAACCGTATTTAAATATTGTAATCGAGTTATAAATAGAAATAAATAAGCCGATGATTTAACAAATAATTTTGATGTTTCCACGCCTCAGACGTACCTGTTAAATTATCAGTAAAACCGCGATAGCTAAGGAATTATAATTACTGTTAACCACGATGACAATTTCATTGAACAGTATGGACAGTTCGAATGTTTATCTACGTCATTGCGTCCTCCATATTAAAATAATACCGATGCTACTAATAATATACAATGGTCACCGTTTTATGTAATCACTGTTAATGTTATCGATCGTTTATTGTTATCGAAAAGTGTAAGTACGGGCCGGATGTATTACACTTGTATGTGCAAATTATGATAATTTTTGTAATCATTAAGTCTAATGTTATCAGTTTTTGAGGTCTTTTCAAAAGATTTTATCAATGATCTTTTAACGGAACAAAAATAAAAAACATTCATCAATAAAAAATAATTTTCATGTTAGTAGAAGTTGATATGTATATATGTGTTTATATTTTTTTAGTTTTTTTAAACAATTTTAAATTTTGTATATTAACATACTTTAAATAGTAATAATAAATTATAAACAATAATATTTTTTAATAATTATGGGTGTATTAAATTTGTTGAATTACTACACTATTACATAAAACGATGACCACTGTATTAATACTTCTCGAATATGCATGTACACATCAAACCGTCTTCAACAGACGATTTATCGAAAATCAACGTAAACGTTTTAGTGTTAATACAATTTTATTCAAGTTCGACGACCCGTAGTTTATCACTGACGGCTTCTTAAATAGAGTATGACGGAAACCAGACATTAATGGACCAGCTGCAGTATAATGTGCGTGCAAAAATTGTATTTATTAATAAAATGCGATTTTACACTCTCTTGTTTATTTTGCGACATTTTTAAAGACCAAGGATTACGTTTTTCACACGATATGATCCACGATCACTTACAAAACTCTAGAACCGCGTTCGTGCTTATAAAACTTGTACATGTATGAGTATGTGGTTGGACGGGGGAGTATTTCTTAAACTGTTCAACGACAGCTTTGTTGACGTTTACACAGTTTATTAAATATCAAGATTATCGGACTTAAAGTGAGATAACATTTTACATTCTATCGGTCTACCACAAGTACACACACATAGTAAATACATTTGTTATTCATACACATGTATATCTTATACATATGTATTTGTCGTCCGTACATAATACATATTGCACACGAGATTCGTGTGCAAAATATAAATTTGCAGTATTCGCACACATTTTTATGTTCTATATTGTCCATAATACGTAAATGCATAATATAGAGTTTAGCGTGAGAAACACGTTCAATTTACGTAGATCTCCTGTGCAACTCCGCACAAAACATTGTCGTTTAAAATTACGTTTTTTTTTTTTTCACTCAAACCGATATTTTTTCACGTAAAACGATTCGCAAGATAAATACTTGTGTTCTATTTACAGTATATAAAATTTAATTAAAACCGTTTACGACTTTGATTAAACACCCTTTGCGTCGTTGCGTTCAGCGCAATAATATCACCCGTTCCGATAGTTGGCGTGGGTCTTAAAAATATAATAATAATAATAATCGGTATTTCATGACTCATGTACTCTTTAGCACTTTGAACATCCGGAAACCATCCAAACGGAAATGATTTAAATCAAACACTCGATGAAAAAAATATATTACTTCCTTCGTTTTAATTTCATCGAATTCTACGGACCTACATAATACATGTATACCTTAAATAAATTGTAAACACTATATTTTTTTTAATCTCCGTCCGAGCAATATTAATTCAACACGTATACCCTGACTAACTATACCCCCTAACTAATTTTATTTGCAAAACATCGACTACTCGAATCACGTGGTGCATATCCTGTACGCATACGTGTAGACCGTAAACTGACTCATATAGTGTGTTGTGCTTCAACTATTGACCGGTTCGGTTCGTCCAAACTATATTAACACGTCGTGTAGTCTCGTCGTACGGTTGTACTGCAATGAAATAAGCAAGTCCGTTTTCACCCAAAACCGTACTCTTCCCTTTTCGGCCGATTTAGAATTACGATTTACATTTCGACCAAAACAAATATTTATATAGTAAATTTAAAATAAAATGTAGAAAATTATTTAATATATATATATATGTATTTATATATTAATTTTATTTTTTGTATTAATATGTCACAATATGTATAATATTATATAAGATTAAATTGATTTATACTCTTAAATATACTTAATTGTGTTCTGTCACTGTCTGATTTTTATTAGCCCTGGTTCATTATATTTTGAAGTAATTGTTTGAAACTCACTCAAAAAAATCATACTTAAAAAGTGATTATAATAATTTAGTGATATATTTATTTTAAATTAATAATAACGTATAAATATTTTAATAAATGACACCTGTCAAGTTGTTCGTTTTGATAATCCATTATATATTTTATTATTTTAAATTTATTATATATATTTTTGTTTTGGTCGAAAAGAGAATCGGAAATTTGGTCGAAAAGTGAATCGGCCGAAAAGGGAAGGGTACGTTTTTGGTCGAAAACGGCCATGCCCGATGAAATAAATATCGAAAAAAAGTTTGTCGTAATAGCATTGACGCGCACAGGACGGTAACAGGATGCTTTTGTGCGCGTGTAGACTTGTACATACTTCGCGACACACAGGTTAACGGGGTGCACCGGATGCCGTTGTGTGCTCCGGTAACTTCTTCGAGAGAACGGCTCCGTGTAAATATGTGTGCGTGTGCGGTAATAATAATATACCCACGGCGGATGGAAAAGTGAGCGTGCAATGTATACGTGTATATACTTACCTCAGTAAGGATCTACTCTGTAGCACGTGAAATTAATTAGCTAACGCAGCGCCCGCCCGCTGTTAACAAAAACGCCATATTTTTCGTGTCCAATTTTCTTGTCGTGCAACGAATAGCAACAAAGTTTTCGCAGCGAAACTACGCTGTCGGTTACATTTCGAAAGTTAGACGTTGCGAAAGTCTCGTGTGCCAACCGCATACAACGGTCGTATACAATACTACGCCGCGGCGGCGTTTGTGCGCGTTAAGATAAACACAGGAGGTAGATCTATCCTGGTGTTCGTCGTCCTGGGCAATTTTTCTGTACTCCTTCCCCTGTCTCGTCGTCGTGCAGCGGCTACTGCGCCCGAATACCGTCAGGAGAATAGGCATCTTCTCGAGCAGTCCGAGCGCCGTGATCAAATCCCGCACAATATCGACGTATCCTTACCACTAAATCGGGTCCATACGAATCCATGTTTTTCACGCTTTTGGTATGGAAATAAATCATATTGCATATAATCAATACCGAACATTACATAACTCGTATTCAAACTACTGAATTGTGTATAGCAGTAGTACATAATTTAATAAGAATAAATCGTTAATATTTAAAACTTTTAATAATCTTGCACAAATAAACATTTGAAACTATACGTTTTATATCGATTTTTTAGTTTTCATTCTTCTTCGAGTGCCACGTTCGTTAACGAACGTTAGAAATCGTGTTAGCGATTTGGTCTTCATTAATGACTGTTCTGAATAGAGATTGTGAACTGAGGTTGTCCAACCAAAAATTTAAGGTCTTCTACGGTCTCTTTTTCCAGTTATTTTACCCTGAATTATTAATTGTAGACTATATTTTTCTAGATGTTGCATAATATGTCCTAGATATTAAAGTTTTTACGATTATATTGTTTAGTGTTCTAGTACACCACTGATATTCGTTATATGATCGCACCAACAAATTTTTCATTACCGAAAATGTATTATTTTAATCTTGTTTGTATATAAAAGGTTTTATATTTCTCACCTGGATATTTAATGTTACAGTGAAATTTAGATATTTTCTTATGACTCTTAGCATAAGTATATGTGTACCTGTGATATTTACCTACTCCATAAACTGATTGTTTAGCTCAGAAATTGAAAATTGAAGGTTAATCACTGACAATTAATAATAATTACACTTAAATATTCCTGATTAAGTTGGTTATATATTAGAACTACGTATAATGACGTTTCGAATCCCTCGTTAGGTTAGGTTAGGTTAGATTAACCTAACTCGTACTGATAAGTTTTATAATTTTTTTCTCGTTTTACTACAATCAATCTGTTCATTAATAACATCTATGTAACATCTACTAAATGTAAAATATATATTTTTAGAATGTTTTATTTATAACATTTCAAAGATGTTGATACAATATTATAAAATATGTATTGTAAACGTTAAAACAACTTAAATGTAATGTCATCAAATTTGGACAACGGCAGTTACCACAACATCGGTGCAACGTAAAAGTAACAATAAACGCAAAGTTACAAGTTGATTTGAAATGTCTCTGACACGTTTATTTGACCGAATATTGTACAATGGGTAGATATAATAATGTTGTTGTTCATACTTCTAGTGATGCAAATAACATAACTACCGAACCCAAAGTAAAAATTGAAATGAACAAAAATATTTAAATAGTTATAATTTTTATCTTTAACATCCCATAGTTTAAAAAACACGGTTAATTTAGTGCTCTTTTACATTTTCTAAAACGGTGTGATTCCTAAATGTATGTAAAAAGTGTGTATGGTGCAAAATAGCGTACAATTAATTATTATTTATGAAAATAAAAAATATTCTTACAACATATTTACATAATATTTCACACGAAATAAATTTACTAAAATTATAATAACGATCATAAGGAAATATTAAAATTCAAAATTTTAAAAAAAATATGGGCCCTTGTGACCTTGAATTTATATATATCCCTATCGAGTGATGCACACCACACACAGGCACAGTAATGTATTTTACTATAATATGTGCTCTCGATGAGTTAGTCACGTGTTAACGTGTAAAGTTCACTCGCAGTATTATTATTGTTACACATCGAAATGTTTCATGGGGGTCGTCGTTTGATTATGATGACCGCAGGGCAGTACGGCGAGTAAACGCTTCGCGCCCGCAGCACACGTAGTACGTCAAAGTTTTACGATCTTCGGACTAGGATAATAAACAGTATAAATTATTATTGTTGTTCCGTCGCAAAGAGAAACTGATGCGAGGGCGAAAACGGTTCACGCGCGCGCGCGCGTGTTGGCATACGTAAACAAGGTCCGCCGAAACAAACACGTTAACAATTTACGCAATAAACACGATGCCACAATTATTCGGCGTGCACGGTGTGCAACGCACGCGGTCCGCCAGCTTTGAGGGTCGTCTACAAAACTAAAAGATAAAATTGAAAATTGTCTGTTATAAATATTTTTTTTTTTTTTTGCTTCCACGTGGCACGAATATTTTACGATTTTACGATTCCTCCGCGGCATCAATTGAAATTTATTTATCTTTTCATTTCCATTTGGTTATGATCGGTGTCATACTTCTCTGGTCGATATCGTGTGCCCGACGATAAAAATAAAACACGTCACGGTAAAACCATTACATTTTTTTGTTTCACAAAGATTCCCAAGAAAAAATTGTAACGTATGTGTTCGGATTAATTACGCTATTGGTTTCATATTAACAACATAATAGGTATCGTAATCAGGGTGAATTTTACTGTTTGGAAGGTAAATCTATTTTCTGATAATGTATATTAGATGTATCAGATCGCAAACGATTCTATTCAAGTTAAAATTTTAAGAATTACCAATTTATTACTGTAGTAATACAAAACTCAAGTAATAAAACCAAGGAGTATTCACACTACATGCAGATACATCGGTACATGTATGTATCTCGTTGCTGCTGAATACAGTCGACGTCGATTGGTTAAGAGCAGTTATCGTTGCATTCGGTATCAAAAATGTTTTAGTATATATTTTAGCATATATGATAGCATTTAGTTACTTAAATGTCTTAAGTCTTAAGTAGCAATTATCAAACGAGCAATATTGTAATTTTTAGTTAGTTCACTTATTACTCGTATACTAATCCACCACCACCTTAAAAATGTGGTCTAATCATGACTAGACTTTAGCCCCTAGCTCGGCACATACACACACACACACACACACACACCCACTCGCATTATTTAACATGCCGTCATGATAACATTCTCGGTATCGCACAAATTAACTGAATAACCTCCAGCCATATGGCATATGTACTCGTCGAAAAAATGGGCATCTCAAAATAAATTCTTCCACACAGACCTCAAGGTTCACGGTTGTGACATTGAATGAACGCTTTGCATGCACCGTCTGTACGCGTATAAAGCGACGGACGGCCCCGCGCGATCGAGTTGGTTCGGACCACATGATATAATAAAAAGTTTAAGCAACCACGCGAACGCGCGAGTCCCGAAAAAATATAAAATACGCTGAGCGCGAGCGGCGAATTAAACGGTATTAACGATTGATTAATTATTATAACATATTTTTTTTTTTTTTGAACGGATAAACTCTTTTTTTTAACTCGTCGCTACCGCGAGTATAATGTTGTATGATTGACGTTTGTTTAAATTGGTAATGGTAATTTCTTCTCCGTCGATACCGTCATCACTTCTTGTCCATAATACGAGTATATCTCGCGCAACATTATTGCGCGCTGTCGTACGTCCATCATTAGCGTTATTGCACGCTTTTGGTGCACTTGTGATGTGACTGCACGACATTATATGACTCGTTTCGATTAGTGTTCGTCCCAGCTATAACGACCACGGCATACGTAAAAAAAAAAATTAAAAAAATATCGCATAATATGAAATATCATATTACGCGATATTTTTTATAATGTATGTATGTATGTATAATAATGCAGCTGGGTGTACGCGCGTTAGTGTTGTTCGACTCGTGTGCACTCGGTTTCCGAAATACCACGGCATAGTCGTATTTCGCCTTACAGGTCCATATTATTCTCAACAAAATCAATGAATTAATATAGAGTATATCGATTAAACGCTCTGCAAAAAGGCAAATCGTTCGTGAATTAAGCAGCCGGCGTGATTGCGGTTTGATTGTTATGTTATATGAAACATTACAACAAATATCGAATTGAAAGCACACAAACTGTATGCTGAACGCGTTACTGCAACGCAAATGTTTCGTGAAATAGGCGATCGAGAGCAAGTAAGAGAAACAATAGATAACCTATGATTATTGTATAGATTAAAAAATGAAACAGAATATCTTGAATACATACATATATATATATATATATATATATATTCTTTATGTTCGGTTACCTTGTGAATAAGGTAGTCGATAGAATGATGAGTTCGTTGTTCTATAAAACAAGCATTTAGAGATATTTATTCATAGTTATTGTTCATACTCTTTCATTTAGATTGAAGGAATTTCTAAAACTAGAAATATAACATTGTTTATTGTTGACACCAATCTTATCACGTTTCATACATTTTTCGTCGTGTACCTTCACTTTTCTTAAAATTACCTTTTATAAAAACTCAATCCTATGAGTCTCAAATCGATTGGATTTTGATTTATTTGCAAAAAAAAAAAATACTCCAAAGTGAACAAAAAGTTGTTGTAAATGTCGCTTACGTTTTCAACTTCTTATACGTGTAAATCGGCATTATCGATATTATAAATAACAAAAATAAAAAAATGAAAGGCGTACGCTTAAATACATTGTAAGTGAATTGCACGTATAAGTTTGTGAACTATTCACTTACAAATCGAAAACTTACATTCATTCCATCAATCACTGACTAACTTTTATAAACTAATATTTTATTTCATTTAAATACCTACAACTTGAAACTGTTTGATTTTTAATTAAATTATGTAAATTTATATAAATATATTTAATAAAATAGTAACAGCTAAATATAATAACTTATATAGTTTTTAATTTGTTGTTAATAATTTATATGTTATATAAAATACTTTGATTTATTATCTGAAGTGTTTCACTATTTTTACGGATCATTTTATGGGTGACATCGTAAAAAAAAAAGTTGAGAACCACTTGATATAAATGAATTGTCTTGTATTGCCCGAGAGTCAAAGATTTATTTCAAAACATATGCATTTTTTTCACATTTTATTCGAGTCTTAAGCTATGTATACCAGTTTTTGCTGTTAATACATAATATATATATATATATATATATATATATATATATATACAGTAATCTGGTATATCAACATAAATATGTTATTATAATTAAATATATACGTTTAAGCTATGTCATGAAACAATTTTTTTAATTTTTTATTTGTTCTGGATTTTAATGGATTAATGGCGTTTATTGGATCAATCACACGCCGTTGTCATAGATTAAATTGCTATTCTTACATACATATGCATTATACAATACCGCATTCGACGATCGTATGAACTACATTGTTCGACTGTATATACATAAACCTGTGTGAGTATAATTCAAATATATATATATATATATATATATATATATATATATATATATAGTATAATAATGACATAAACGATGACAATAATATAATATTATATACATTATCATAATCATCATCGAAGCAGAAGTAATGATATATATATTCACACACGCGTGACAGCGTCACGGATGATACGTAACGACTTAAGTACTCACGTTCTTGGGCAAAAAATCTTACTTCGGCTTCAAAAAACCCTTGTGAATATATTTTATTATATGAAGCCACGTTTGGATAATACATTTTTCTTAGATTATTAACGTTCATTTTTACTTAACAAAATGTGATGTTTGTAGCCATAGTAATAACGAAATTGATTTTCTAAACACCGTAAAAGTATAATACGATTAAATAACTGTAAACAGATGTAGAACATTTTAGAATATTCAGAACAAAACCGAAATTTGAAAAGAGCAATGGAAAAAGTTACATCGACGGTTTAAATACTAAATTTGTTGTAATGAAATGAATGAGAGTATATTAGAATTCCATTTTTTAATGTTAAGAGAACATTTCTATGAATTATGTGTAAATAGTATAATTGACAATGCATTTTATAAAACAAGAATCGAAAACAGAACCTTGTCATCATTGTGTGACAGATATCAAATGTTTCAAGTAACCAAGTAACCATTCATATACTTAGTAGTGAAAAGTACTTATAAACGAAATACCTACTACTCAAAATTCATTCAAGACTATTGAACAATTGTTAACACATAGATATGTATGTTTTGTTCTCGCATGACCGGATGTAACTACAACACGGAGATGCAAACGTTTGCAAAATATTTTATCGCTCTTCAAAAGCCATGGTTTCGGTAGATGTCGCTGTAAAAATAAATAAATCTAATTTAATTTAATTACCCATTCGTGTAACCGTGATTCGGAATATAGAAACATATCTATTGAATATTCTGTTTAAATGTTCGTGCATGTTTAAATATTACGGTCGGTGTATTCGACAAAGTTGTTCGATTATTCGTGAATTCCTTTTCTGTGCGAGATATTCGAACTGGTAGGTACCACGGAGCTGTGTCAGAACGTAAAATCACTGCGACCAGGTTAGCCTGGGCAAAAAAAATCACATGCGCCTACGGCGTTCCACTGTGTTGTTAGTACCGCGGGCGCTTCTAGTTTCGCCATGGCATTCCTGAAGTTTGCGACCGATTTCGGATTTCGCCCGTGCTGCGTAACCCGTCGAACGTATGTAAAACTTCGTTGTCGGTGATGGCATGACAACCGACATCGCATAAAGGAACGCGCTAGTGTATCATGCAGTGACATGACGTGTTTCCGATGTGTAGTGTTATAATAATAATAATAATAATAATAATAGCAACAACAATAATAGTTATGATTATTATGCCATACGATTGTACAGGACAATGTGCATAAGCCGATATAATAACGTTATGTCCCGTCTACGGGATATATGCTGTTGCGGGGTGAGACAGGGCTTTCCACGAGCAGTGTTTGAATTAAATAAGTCATTTTTTATTTGAATATAGATTAACATAATGCAACTCAAATGTATATATATGTTCATACAGAGCCGTATTTAAGGGGTGATTCTAAATAAAACCTATTCAATTTTTTTTACATTCGCAATGGAAAATAATTTTTGAATAAATATAATTATATAAAAAATAAATGTTAAACTATAAAATAATTTATATTATTTAGTAGCGTACAAATTTTTTATCTATTTAAGATTATTTTATTTGATATGGTATTTTATTGAGATGTAGTTATTGATTTAATCTTGATTTGTATGGAGATGGGACATTCAGAACAAAAGATTCAATTAAATAATTAAATTTAAAAACTAAACTGTGGAATTTGCTCCAGTTTAGTATTATCTTCAACCCACACATGCTTAAAAAATATGAGAAGTCTTCAAGAGGCCAATTTTGTCAATAAATAACCCATAGATAAACAATAGATAACCCATGGGCCAGTTGAGCACCTGAACCTTGCCTCTAGATCCATTCCTGCACGTGTATTTGAGGTTAAACGTATAGTAATAGTCACCATTAAATTAGTTTTTTTTACGTGGAGGAAAGGTCACAGGATGACTGATTTTATTTTTACCTATGTTTGGGGGAGATGACGTTAAAAAGATTGTGAAACGGTAAAAAACGATAGAAACTTCTCGACGCAGGGATTTCCATCAAAACGTTTACCTGCATGACGCACGCGCCATACGACTGTGGCAGCCGTTCGGACAGGAGCGTAGCAAGGGTCATGAAAATAGAGCACGATGACGGGATGAGGGAGAAGCTGGAAGGGCTCCATCGGCCGTAGGGATTGCGATACGGGTTTTCCGGTGTATGACCTTAAGTCACACGACAACCTGGGCGAGCCGCACTCCCAAGTAGTGATTGGCGGGGAACGGCGAGGACCAAAAGGCTTCTAATTGGCGATTCGCCATAATCTAATCGGTCACTACCATCGAATTTATATACACATACACGCGTACGACCCTGTTGTTGTACTCCATGTGACGTGAGCCGAATTCGATTACGATAAACATCACCTACCCCGGTGATTCTCTACGCGACGTCTAATCGTGCGCCCAAATTTAAGTGCATTTATTTTCCGTGTGTGCGTACGTCGTCAGCGACGCCATTCCCGTCGGACATCACTCCGGTGTGGCTGTTTTCCACCACTTTATACGTTTATACGAGCGTCGATCCCGTTCGTGTCTTTTGAAGCTTTCGACTTCGGAACTATGCGCTTGCTATTATCTTAATGTGTGACGGCGTGGGACGTCATGCGAAATTATAGCGAAAGTCATCGGACCTAAGTAAGCAGATCCCCCTTTTTCAACCCCCCTCAACGGATATTTTTCTTTTCGTCGATGCGTTGCAATTCTACCGGTGCCGATTTTTTCAATGAACAGTGGCCACAGGCCGTTTGTCCGGTCGATTCGGTAAAACGTTACTTTCACTCACCGTAGGAAGTACAATAATTGTCGTGTGTATGGGTTCCTCCCCCCCCCTCTACTCACCAGGAATGGTTCCAGGATTCGAATTCCGTACGGGTATGATCAGATTCACAAACAAGTTATTAAGTAAATATTTTATTAATCCCTAGTCGTCAAATATTTTCTTTAACAAATAAATGAATAATAAAAAATATATGGATGTACTTTTTTAATTCTTACAATAATACATGTTAATAGTCGAGCGTATTCTTATCAATAAAAACAATAACGATACGTCATCGATATGTACAATATTCATTTATTTATTGTACCACATGTACACATATACGAGTATGTACGGTGAGACCTGAAGAAAGGATTTTCGCAGGAAAGAATTTTTTGGATAAAGAAATGCCTACATCAGCGCCTGCAATCAACGAAGTATGATTACTGTATACTCTCATTATAGTCTCATATTTCTATTTCTCACACACGTATGGAACAGAAATTGATAGCAGTAAAATTTAAATTTTTTTTTATTAGTTAAATTATGTAAGGCTTAGTATAATTTAGTGTCAACAATAATATTACCTTCTAATGTTTCGAAGTTCAAAGTGTCATTAATAATATCAACTATATATCTGCTATTTAAGTGTAACTGATAAGTGTTAACAAACTAAATGTTTTATTACATTCTTAAAAAGAACAAATAAACTTACTCTTCAGGGTGTTTATTTACATTTCATATCTTATATCATGCCAATCAAGTTTTTAAAAAAAAATTATGTATTACATTTATCACAAATATACATGTTTTTTTTTTTTCATCTTTAGTCCTCGTATGTTTGTTAAAACCTAATTTTGAATTATACTTTAGTTCACAAATGGTACACGTAAACATAATTAAATATAGTTATGAAATAAAAAAGAAAAGGGAAAAACTGAGATAATGTGTACTGTCGCAATAAACTGAATAAACTGAAAGAAATCATTTTGCAGCTTATTAAAGTTCACATTAAATTAAAAGATGAAATATTAAACTTTTGTTTTTTCCAAAAATGTATTTCTAGTTTTCTACTATTCAGTATATAACTAGATATAAAAAAAAATAACATTTCATCTTGATTATTACTTTTAGCTTAGTAACAGTATAATATAAATACATTGCTTTCTAGCAGGATAAACTTCTTTATATTTAATACAGGCTAACATTTGGTAGTTTGACTATATAGTAGTATGTATTATTTTACTTGTTAATATTTTTATTTATTACATATATGAAATAATTTAATCATAGTACCTATTATATTAAAAACCTATTA
Organism: Sipha flava; assembly: GCF_003268045.1. Taxonomy (NCBI): domain Eukaryota; kingdom Metazoa; phylum Arthropoda; class Insecta; order Hemiptera; family Aphididae; genus Sipha; species Sipha flava. Next base: position 1,239,916 of record NW_020273126.1, read on the forward strand.
TACACATGCTTATATATCAATTTTCTCCCTTACTTTCAGAATTTATACTCAACAAACTATTAACGTACTAGTTACCTCTAGCATTTTAATAGCTTTATAATTTATCAGCTTTTATTTTCTTCAATTTTTTTTTCTGCTAAACATCAACATATAAAAGATAAACAATGTAAACAATTCGATTCATAAATAAATGCACTATTGCTACTAGTTCAAGACAAATACTATGAAACATTTTTAAATTATGAAATAAAAAAAGGTCATCCAAATTGCTTAAAATTATATCTAGTATTTCATCTTACGACCTCTCTTAAGTAGTGTAGTATAAGTATAGTGTTAAAAGAGGATACATTTCTTAATATTGTATATTAATTGGAAATTAATATATTATTATGTATAATGTGAATTATGTATTATTCATATTTAAATTAATTAATAGTACAGTTAATCAAAAAATTATATATTAATAAATTATAATTTATAATAATGAAAATTATGAGAAAACAATTTTTTTATCATTTCATCAATTATCATCTATCAATCAACAATCAACAGTCATAATTTTATCAATGTTATCATAGTTTGTTAATTATAGAAGAGGGACTAATATAGGCTATTTTATACAAGGGTCCACAAAATCTTGCCTACGAAAATCCATTGGTTCGTGTTCCGTCGGTGCCACAGCACGTGAGCGTAAATATCACAATTTTTCACAAATAAAAGTCGATCATTTTCGTACGGGCAACTGCCACCCTTAACGTACTCTAGAACATGCCACTACTCCCCCTGACAATGAGTCTCTGTTTCGCGCGGACGTGTAATGAAGAACGCGTCACTCGCGGAAAACAAAAATTTCACTAATCATTCTTAATGGCATCACGTCACGTGTTTCGGATGATTTTTATCGAACACTTAATTCCGAAGAACATTAAATCGTATTCTTTAAAATAATTAATGATCCGAATAATATTATAAAAAAAAATAATAATCACGAGATTATAACATTAACCTAATAACAAAGACATTTTGGATAGTTTAATTTCTTAATATCGCAAACGCACACGTACATGTATAATATTTATGGACGAATATTCGTGACTGCAGTATACGGCTGTGTGTAACGTTCGAAAAAGCGGTCTACCGTCTTCCGACGGTGCGCATAAAACGAGTGGTCAATAAAAATTAAAGCAATTCCGTCACGTCAAAGCGAGTTGGAACAATACAATCACGATGAAAAAAAAAAAAAAAAAAAAATGAAAAAATATCGACTGTCTTTTCGTAGTTTTTCGTTGTGTTTGGTCGGTATCGAATCGCGTATAAAAGGCTGCAAAAGCAAACGCATGCAATGATGTACGATAACGGGTTATACGGAATCATTGAATATTTAAATTTAATACGTGTACGGAGTGTTTTCTCTCTCTCTCCCGTAATTTTGTATTTCTCGTAGTTGTTTTCTCGACTATTTACTGTTTACATGTATAAAAATACGCGTCGATGTACAGTGTGTTATAGTTTCGCAACAAACAATAATGGTATAATGGTATAATCGAATATGAACAAAAACGAACATTCAAAAATGACATGATAATATGATAGCCGTGCGGTGCGCGTACCATTAACGCTGTATATATGTACATATATGACCAGTATAAAATTTCATTAAAAAAAAAAAAAACCCCATATACGTACACGATAACGTACGCATTATATTGTATATCGTATATAATAATCATAATAATAATAATAATAATAATAATAATAATAATAATATAAACATGGACTGTAACAATAATAACGTGATTACGTTTTGCCTTCTAATCCACCGCGCAGACGTATAAAACATGCATACATATACGTAAAATATTGTTCTAGTGTTACTATGTATAAATGTATTTTTCGTGTACAAAACGCGATCACACACGCGTTCGCGCGCACGCGCCCGCGTTCAAAACAATATGAAAAATAAATAACTGTAGGAAAAACGGAAAAACGAAAAAATTAAAAAAAAAAAAAAAAAAAAAAAAATGGAAAAAAATCGCTGCCGACATCGCGTGCGCGCCCCGTGCCACCACCGCGTATGATAATATTGTGTTTTTTTGCAGTTATTTTCATATTTTTTCTTTCTTTCTCCCCGCGTGTATACATATTGTATTATAACAACCGGCGGATCGCACGCCACCGCCGTGCCGGCGACGGGTGTGGGATGTAATAAAAATGATATTAACCTCGCCCCGGCTCGTGTATCGCGGAACGATAGCGCCGCCGCCGTCGCCGTTTTAATAAACTTTCGACGACGGAAACGGAACGAAAATTTCGTGAAGGGTAAAAATGGCAAAACACGAAACCTGCACACACACCGTTCCTCACTCTCCCTCTATCTCTTTCTCTCCCCGTCCCTCTCTCACTCTCACACACAACCACCGATTATCCAAACGGATTTTTTCGTACTCGGAAACCAGGTAATTTTTTTTACGCGCCGTAAGTGTGAAGTGCGAAAAAATTTTCAGCTTTTCGAAAATTCGTTTGTATTGCACTACACCTATATGCAGGTCATACGCACGATACACTCGACACAATCAATACGAGAGTTTACTTGTTTACGTGGGTTCGTTTGGATCTACATATGATCGTTTATTATACAAATAACTTTTTCAAAGTGATCAGACGTGTCGATAGCTATCATCAATAATCATAATCATTTTCGTTCGATCCAGACGTCAACTGATATTTCGTGTCGTATGATTTAGATTTCGGAACCATTTTTTCGTAACGTCTACTCTAGATCGACTCTCTCGTACTAAGTCATAAATTAGTACGAATACGATTTGTGGCAAAAGAAAAAATTATGAAAAAACTCGACTGTACGTTTTCAAGTCTTTTTCGCATCGCTAGATTGGTCCATTGTTAAAGTACGTCGCAATTACAATAGGTTACGAGTGTGAATTGGATGCATTTTACCGCATTTCCTGTTTCTCTCGGTACGACTACAAATCCTCAAACTACTGATATGTTTAGTTAAATTATAGGTAAAAATAAGTTTTTTCGTATAGAATATTACACAACACTATTTCGCGATACTTTCGAATGGTTAATAAAAATAAAATAAAAACTAAATTGCTAAGTTTAGATATAATGTTATATTGTAATGTTATAATGTATATTGTCTTGTATAATAATATATTTGTAGTGCTGCGTTTAAGGCACCGTTGTATTAATAATTTGATTGAAAAAATAAACGGTTTTAGTACTTGTGTACGTTTAACGTGAACTGTACATTCGCATAATGTTCTTTTATTCCTTGCACAAAACATAAACATATTATTTAGGAAAAAAAAATAATTAATAGTGCAAACCATTAAGGGATGTGGTCGAGGTACGAGTATGTGCCAATACCTATCATAATACATATATGTGATGACTGCGGGGTGCATGCATGTAATATGTACATAATTTTGTCAATTAAATTATTAATCCGGTAACGTCTACGTCTAAGTGCTGGTTTTAATCCCCCGCATACATGCTCAATATTGTATATCGACCACGCAAGGTTATGTCCTGCGGGGTAGATAGATATGTGTGCATAATTAATCTGCAGTTCGAATTCAACAATGTCTATTGTTAAATTATACGAAAATTAAATTTTAAAACGATTAGACATTATCATATTAAATACCGTGTCATAACTACATATTCATCTAATCCAACTAGAGTAATGTGGAACGTGGTTTAATAGAATAACATATATTATATATTATATAAATATACTAATTGATTTACACTACTTCGCTAGGGTTAGTTTTTAATTATTTTTAATAATTGTTTTTATGACTTTAAAGTACAACAATTTATAATTTTAATTAAACTAAACTAACTTTGTACAATATTTTTTGCTAACTTATCCTTTGCTAATACAAATAGATTCGATGGTTTTTCAATAAATGCGCATGCAACATATAGACGCCCATGGGACAAACATGGATTTTCCGAGTCCAAAACTAAATGAATAGGAAATTGAAGTTTTTTGAATTGTATTGGAGATTCTGAAGACGGTCTCTATGAAATATGTAGCAACAGAGCGATTTATCCTTTAAACTTTCCACTCAAAATGGTTGTTTAAAGAAAATTTCCTATGATGTTTTTGATGACCATGTAAAACGTGTGGAACGCCGTCATATAATAATGTTTATGTGGATGTGCCGAAAATATCAGGTTTTCGACACAATGTGAGAAATTCAATTAATACAATTTTTGGTAGCTCGAGTGCTCCCGAAGGAATTTTTTTTTTCAGTGAAATATACACGTTCATCGTTTTGAAGATATACTGCAAGATTATGTGTTATTTACTCGCTATCCTAGTACTTGATATTACTTGTTGCAGACGTTCATCACACTGTTTTCGAGATATTTGAACTCTCTAATCCTGATTCTTTGAGCTGTAATTTTTGCCGCTATTTGATTAGCCGATTTAAGGTCTCTTTCAACACGTTTGCATCGTGCCTCTCTAGTATTTCGGTTATGAAGATTAGATTTTTTTAGCGGCATCAAAATAAAATAGGAATCATCAAATTGTACTGTTTATTGTTACCGAAGTAATAATAAAAGTGTCGATAAACTAACTCTGTCATCGCCTTTTAGAAACTTATATAACTTACACATAATAACAACCGTTTGTCCTGTAATAAACATTTAACTTGTAATATTAATCGAGAAATAAACGGTTCTATAATATAATTTGGACGAAATCAACCACAAGGATTATAGTATTATACAATTCGGTTAGGTAAGAAGTTTCAAGTACATTGAGTACAAAACAATCGAACACTTCATTTTTATATATAAGATATATTATATCGTTGTTTACAAGCCAAGCCTGACATCAATGACAGAAAGAACGATTGCAGAAAATGGTCAGTCATTTCGGAAACAATTTTAAAAATTGCACAGTGCCTAGTTTAATGATTGCCTGACGTGTCATTACTGAATGTCAGATAGTTTCCATTTTTTAATGACACGAACGTAGTTAACCCTTGTACATTAATTTATGCGTTGTTTCCGCAGTAGAACAATCATCAAACAATATTACAAAGTGTTTTTTATGGTTACTGAGTTTTCTAATTTTATAGGTTTTTGTTGAATATTAGTATGTACACTTGTAGATTGCACTATACATTTTTAATCAATATCAAATTTTACAGTTTATATTCCGTAAATGAACTTTAAGTATAAAATCGTTATCATTTTATAAATGTATTTCTTCAAACTTTAATACATTATTGTCTCAGCAGTTACATAAGTAATCACTGATAGTGTATCTTTGACATGAAACATTAAAAAAGTTCAGATAAATATAAATTATGAATTCTGTGCGGTTGAAAAAAATAAAGTATAAGAATAATGGATTGCTGGGAGGATAAGATTTGTTTTAAATTGAATGGAACGTTAAATGAGCTAAGAATGAAAGAAATGCATAAGGGTCCTGGTTTGAAAGAGATGAACAATCATAGAAAATGCTAGGAATGCCACAAATGGCCAAGGAGTCATGGAGGATATAAACCGTTTAGGTATAATATAAAGGAGTTAACGAAGGAAACTGAACATGACCAAATCAGAAGGTAAAAAAGACCGAAACGATTTTAGATAAGTGGGGGGAGGGAATTTTTCTAACGGTTAAACCATAAACTATTTGAACGTAACGTTGTAATAATGTTCATAATTCATTTCGTTATGATACAAACAAATTATTGTAGACAACGGTTTTTTAAATTAAATTAGCTATAAATTATTTATAAAACTATTAAACTAACTGAATCATCTGTCACAATATCTTATTATTTTATATTAGAGTAATACTCTTTCTCTTTCGATGTAAAAAAAAAGTCTTAAGTTGAAAAAAAGGCACAATCGTCGGCGTATATTCAAATAATTTTTTTATTTTTATTTATTCGTATTGATTAATTTATTGATACCTCATCGGTAATCACTAAATCAATATATTAAACGAAAAACACATTTTATGAGCTACCGAAAAGTGGGAAAAAATTATACGTACAGTCCAAAACCCAAAACTTTTTTTATCTTTTAAAAATGTGATTGTAAAAAAAAATTCTTACTACGCCTATTCGCAGCAGTGTTTAATTCTTGCGGGGCCTTATGGTGGAGCTGGACATTTACCGGGTGAATACCGTATGTCCGGGTTCGCTTAGGACTTTAACGGCTCGAGTCGTGGACTTTTTCGCGGCCTGTTCTTCTCCCCGCCATTGAACAGTGCCGAGCGCTGATACAAGAACGATGAGCCTATACTTGAAAACCCGTATCTCGTGTATCTATTCATAGCTACAAGAAAATTCCCTTAACGTTCTGAATGAGGGTTTCCACTCTGTCGGGCCTTCCTCGTCACGTAATTTCAAATTGCTGTATACTAGTTTGTTATCAAATTTACTTATTGTATATCAAAAAAAATTACAGATTGTATACTTAGTATATAATTAAATGTTAATAAAAAAAAAAAAAAAAATTCTAAATGAATGGAATGGGTATAATCATTTTTTCCGTATGCTAATTTTTTAATTCGAGTGGTATTTGAATCGTATACACTTACATATACATATTTGCGCGAACAACAATACCGTCTTACGTGAACGGTTTTCTTGCGAACTAAACATTTATACGAAATATAGTGGGACACAGAGTAGAATATGTAGCAAGATTTCTATTCAACCATATAAATAGGAGATATTTTACGAGATTTTATAATTGTATATTACAGAGTGTTATGTTATACTGTACGATATTTTCTTACATCGCAGAACATTAACGGTATTACCTATATTTATATTATTTTATTAAGCAAAATATTGTTATACTTTTTATATTGTTTGTCATCGTTATACAATAAAACTCTATTTTCCCCTATTATTTTACGAGTACGTGTAGTGTCAAAGTGTAGGTTTAAGCATAAAACATCGTCTCACATGCATATACATATATGCATCGTCTAGTTGCAACAGAATTTTAATTAAACAGTTTCGTCAAAAATTGACACGTCTATATCGTTAAGTTGAACATCAAGGAAGGAATAAATTATTGTTATATACGTATACATTTATTTTCACACCGCATGGCGGTCAGAAGATACCGTGTGTTTGTCAAAAGTTACGGCTTTAATATACTGAGAACGTTTTCACGAGTAAGAACTACGCGCGACATACACAGTAGCTGGGCAAAGGGGGAAAAGGCAGGAAAAAAAACAGGAAGTGAAATAAAAATAAAAATAAAAGGAAAAAAAGAAATACTACGGTGAAGGAGTAAAGTTTTTGAATGGGTCTCTCGAGTTTCAATAATGTTTACGATTATTGGCGCTGTTGTGTGTGCTGCTGCAACGGTAAAGAGAGAAATAGAGACGAAAAAAAAGGATTGTCACACAAAACGTTCTCGGAGGAACCGAACCTCTCTCATATACAATAAACTCTCCAGATAGTCGCACAGCACGCGTACACAATAGATATATTTTAACTCGATTAACTCGTGTACCACTTGATGTGTTTTAATGGATGAAAAGTTGACGATTTATATGGACGAGATTCGAGAAAAACGTATAAGCGTAAATGTTTTTAAAAGTATAGCTTATATGTATTACAATTTAGTATGTATAAATAATGTATAATAAGTAAGATAGGATTATTACTACTTATTTCGTAATAATCGCGTTTTCGATATAAAAAAAAATATGGCCCTGAAAAATATTTCAAAATCTCGTGAAGTAATCCCACGAAACGATAATACATATATCGTTTTGCATTCAAATTAGCAAACTTGATAATTTTACTACATACAATGTAGGTACTTCTGCAAATAGTTAACTTTTTTAGTGTATTCGTCTTTAAAACGTTTATTTTTGGAACATGAAACTTAAATACATTTCGAAACAAGTAGATAACCTTAGATGATAACACTATTTTTTTCTGCCTTCAGTATTCAAGAAAACATGAAAAATATTTCAATATGGTACATTACACATACGTGTCTATGTAGATAGGTGCATTCACGATTGTAATACAGTTAATTCGACACAAAATAATGTTTTACTTTTCAATCCGATTAAATAATTAGGCAAGGATGAAGTTTAGGATCCCAGAAAAAAATTACTAAAATAAATTAAAAGTAAATTTGATGTATATACATTTTAAACACAATACATTTGCACTATACGTATATAACGGTATACTATACTATACACTATACGTATATAACCACATTTATGCCAAACTAATAATTCAAATGTTAGACCATTTACAGACATTCTATCTATAGTTATTACGTTATAATGATACACGCAGTATTTCATTTCTGATAAGGTTTCACTCCTACTCATTCCAATAAGTTGAAAGTATAATATATGTACTTTTCCACGCAGTATCACTATAATTAAATTGAATTTCTATTGTTTAAACTCAATAGCAAAACAATTGTTTAATATTACAATTTGATATTTTTAATGTGTTACATACGTAAAATGATATTATGCAAGCTTAGAACCATATATTATAATATCATCGATTTTCAATAATTATTAAAGTTCAATTTACACGAGACACTTATTCAATCAAATCAAATTCATTTTTTTATCCATAAATATTCAATATTATTCAAACCGATGTTCTCTCGAAAAAATAAATAAGGAAAATATGTCAGATAAATTGTAGTTTCAAGACGTTTTAATCCCACGATAATGGCTTTTTTTTCTAGATGAATACGGTTTCACCGTTTTAACATTTCGATTTTAATTGTTTTATTTTATTTTTTTGCATTTTACTATCCTTCGATAAAGTTATTAGACAAACGTGTCCTATAAATCGTCTTTTCGAAAGAAAAAAATCTTTATATTTTAACCCAGCCAAAAGGTTATGTAATCAACAAACAAATGTGATCATGAGACGCGTATTGAACAATCAGTTATAGTTACGTATAGTTATAGTTAGGGTTACGATATCAACAACCAAGAAAGAGAAGAAACCCCCCGTCGTTTCTTTGAAGGGAAATCACAATAACTATTGGTGTTTACGTAGTAAGTCCTGGACGGTTTTTCAATCAGAATACATAATACATATAATTAATAACGTGTGTATAATTATATTTTAGCTTCGAAAACTGTGAATTCACCGCCTCTTGACTCGACACGAAATTGTTCGTTATACCGTTGATGATTATGCACTGATTATTAATATTATTACTGCTATTCACGGCGAGAGTAATCGAACCGTATATATCGATTCTTCGTTTTTAATTCGAACGGATGTTCGGTTATTTCGGCGGCGATGACGGGACGAGAAAACCTAAACGGACGAACGTAATAAATTGCACACGAAAGGCGTGAAAAATAATGATAATAATGATTGCGAAAGGGATTTGGACGACGTCGCAGGACACGCGGACGAATATATTATTATTACATAATACGCAGTGTCACGGACGCACGTAGATGAGAGTGTTGAATATGCGGAAACGGGAGTTGCAATAAGGATAGAGTGGAAATGAGCTGGTCGGGTGCGTAATAGAACAGGTGTTAGGCGGCGTATACCTACACGTAAATGTAACGCACGGGGACGAGACCCGAGCAAATAATACGTGACTTATTTTCATTCGTAGCAGCAGAGATTATTGTTTATTTGTGTAGTGCAAAACGAGTGTTGTTCGCGATCTCCTCCGTGCACTGTTTTCACTTCGCAACCTCACGAAAAAAAACGAAAATAAATAAATAATAACAACAATTAAAACAACGTTGTAGGATAACACGGAAAATATTCGTTTTGTGTATACGTGAAGAACGATCGCGTAAATATAATTTACATTCTATCTAACTCAGTCTTGTAAAAGTATTCAAATCCCAATACTGATACACGTGTTCAAAAGTATTTAAAGTACGTATTTGAATAGTTGATAAAAAAGTATTCATTTACGAATACAGATACTTCAAAAAATTATTTATAGGTATTTTCAAATATTTAAAATAAAACTTCATAACATTACTTTAAAATGATAAAAAAAAATTTTAATGAATTAAAAAAATGAATTCATGACTTACATGGTTTCAACGAACAAGATGGTTCGGAGTTCCACTAGGCTATAAATCAGAATTAAATTGTGATTGGAAAATAGAAACGAATTTCAATTTTGTTACGAAATTGTAAATCGATCTGAGGTAATAATGCAGTGTATTATAATCAAAATAGTGTATGATGTTATAGACCGTAAATGGGTTTTTCGGGTTCTTGTATTTGAAACGGAACTTAATGAAATTAGTCCGTACGGAAAATGCTCACATACGCCACATATAAATATTAATTGTACGCATACAATACGGACGGACGATCGGTGAATCTTGTCAATACGAAACAATCGTACGGTCGGAAAATTAATTCCAACGTGATAAAATTAAAATAAAATTTGTAAAAAAAAGTATTTGCATCGATCTTAAACACGTCGCGAGCGGTCCGGGAAATCGTTCGTGTTCCAGTATTTTTCTCGAAACCATTCAAAATACGTATTCGGACCATGCACAACCGCAGGGGGGGGGGGTCAAAGGGACCATTGCTCCTAATGGGAATTTTTGTTTCAAAACTATTGTCAATTTAATACCACGCACATTAGTTACAACATAATTTTATTGAGATCCATTTATGAAATTTGGTAAAATTTATTATATTTTTAGATAATCTAAAATGTATAATCTCGAATGAATTTATTCGTTTACAATGTTTACACATTACTGCAAATCGCTTAAAGCTATAAATTCTCCCGAGTACTGATTTCTATGATATTTGATTTTGTTCTCATATATTTTTAAAAGAACATTTTTTTGGACCTTAGAATTTTAATCTTGCCCTGGGTGGGATTTTATCCTGCAGGCGCGCTTGATTCGGACGCTTCGCAAGACGGTAAAACGATTCGGCGAAGGGATAACGGTCGCACATACGCACGGAAAACGTGGTCGGAAAAATGCACCACCTGCCCGGAATCGCGGAAATGCGATTTCCATCCGGCGACCGTACACGCGTTATCGTCATTGTAATTCCGCGCGTACACGTATCCGTCGCCTTCCCCTTCCCACACCCTCTGTCAAGGGGATAATCGACAAGCCGGATATATCGACATCGACGTCCGATGTTGATGCACATCAGGGACTGAAATTGTGTGCAGTACGACACACATTATGCAATACGAAACGTAAAGCGTGTAGTACAAAATTGAAAAGTGTGTTATGACTCTATCCTCTCTATATTATGGTTTTTTTTTTATTTTAATTTTACATTTTTTTACTAAATTATTTTACACATTTTTAAAATTCAAAGATCTATTATCAGCATAACCTAAAATACCAACTGTTTCAACTGTGTTACTCATTAGTGTTAACGTTTAAAATGGGAGTATGACAAAATCCTTAAGTGTGCAGTAAGAAAAAGTATATATTTTTTTAGCCTCTGATGCATACACGCTGGACTGGTGGACGACGCCCAACACCGTGTGTCGTTTTAGCGTTGCACTCGTCGCCGCCTAACTGCACGCGTTTGACGAGCAAAAACGCATCGTTACATCGTCCACGTTAAGTTATGTAGCCGCCCCAGGGCTAATTAAAATATGCCGCCCTTAAGAAAATTACAATTAAAAATAAAAAATAATATATGTAATAGAAACATATTGTATTATAGTTATACAAACATACAAGAAAAATTATATTTATATATTTTTTATTTTATGTTGATTCTCCAAAATTTACCATCCCGGGGTAATTGATCCCCTTGTCACCCGTTAAACGCAGCTCTGGACTGAAGTCTCGCGTTCATCGCCTCGACTGCTGCTGCGTTTCCTGCGCTTCCTCTGTTTCCGTTTTTTCGGATCGCGCCTTAAACGCTTTTTTGAGTTTTATGCACACCCGAATTCTCCATTGTTATTGTTCGAATGTTCTTATGGAAATAAAAATCCATTCAAACGAAACGATTGAACCGGTAGAACAATATTATTTTAAATATTGGCTCTTTCCGACTGCACGCAACCGCTGCAGCCAGTCAAACATGTTGTCATAAAATTGTTTACAAATCTAGTTTCATTTTTATATTTCCTTTTTTCGTTCGTCGACTCGGCTCTCGAAACAATATTGGTCATAACTTTTTAAACTAAAATAACAAATTATCACTAGAGATTATTCTAAAAAATACTCCGTCGTCTAGGTGAACGATACGAACTCTAAATATGCATAAACTGTATTATAATGTTGTACTCGTATGGTTTCAATATTTAACGAAATTAGCAAGTAAAAGTCTTCGTTAAAAAAATGAATATGCTTACCAAATCAAAATTGTAGACCCAAGTCGCAATATTTTATTGTAATTTTTTCTCGGTCGACCATTCACATTTTTTTTCTTTTTATTAAAATGTTTGCATAGTACATTTTTCATTTCAATTCAGTCAATTTAACGAATGAACAAAACATTTACTTTTCAGTTTCAATTTATGTATTTTTAAATTGAAAAAAGTAAACATAATATTATATCACCAAGATTGTTTTGCACTGCAGATTCATATTTGTCTTAGATTTGATTGAATATATATAGGTATAGGTAGGTAGATATAAACCTTATATATTCTCGTATATATAATTCTTTAAAAAACTTATATTTTTTCTTTATCTACAGAAATAATATGAGTGAGATGTTTTATTAAGTTTAAAAGGGGTTTTTTTATCATCGCACTTAAATAATATTTTTTTTTAATTCTTAACAGAACGCATTCCTACACCGGGTTAATTTATTAGACAAATAAAATTTTTCGAATAATAAACTATAAGTTTTTCAACACTCAAATTAGTATGTACTATAGTTGTGTAATTATTTTTTATTTTATTACATCTCATTAAATAAGCAATTTTCCATGTATTTGATCGAAAAACTACGTTTGTTATAAGAATATTTTTTTAAACTAATTAGTGTATTGTTTTCATATTAAAGACGGCATAAAGTTATGTAAAATTATTTGGTTGAAGTCAAGATTAAATTATTAATTTAGATTAACATGTTTATGCAAAAAAATAATTAATACAAAAACGATGATCAACGGTTTGTCGTACAAACATATTATTATTATAATTGTTTTTGACATAATTATCAAATTTTCATCACTGCCGATACAATCGTAAACATTAAAATCAATAGAATAAACCAATAAATAAACTTGATTATAACATAATTTGAAAAAAATAATATTAATACAACGAAAATATGTTCAAAGAAATGCATTCATGTATGAAATATAATATTTTCATATAAACTATGTTAATTGTATAAATCGTATACGAAAATCCTCACCATCCTCAATCGTGTTAATTTAACAACTGGGCATGCTAAACATCTTTTAATCCTCTCTCTTAATCTTGTTTACACATAAATAGTACTTTTCTGTGATGGTTGTTGGGTTTACTGTTCAAAAATTTTATAAGAAAAAATAAAATCCTTTTTACGTTAAAGAAACGTACCGTTATTGTATTCTACAGCAATGCTATGATTAAATTCAATCAAACGACGTTTAATTTATACCAATCGACTTATATTAAACGCCTTCAAAGTAACTAATTTAAAAACGAACTTGACTCGAAAGATTCACTTATTCCATTTAAAACCGTTATTTAACATCCGAATGCGATGAAAATGGAAAAATCAATTGATGTATTTGAAAAAAGATACGATTTTTTTTTTCCAAAAATTGTATATGATTTGGTTGAAAAAGGTTTGTGCCTACGTATCGCATCAAATTGTTTTTCTTTCATTTCTCTAATCCATCAAATACATATACAAATAATCTTAAAATTATGATTTATTTGAAATTTTTAGACTAATATTCTTCCCAAGAATGTTTTTTAGAAAAAAATATAATAAATGTAATTATTAATACACTTAACACAAAATAATATTTGATAAATTATTATAAAATTGAATTATAATAATTATTTTTAAGGATATTTTATGTACCAAAGGATTTCAATCAATAATTTATATTTTATTAAAAAATATGAATTGCTTCTCGATAAAAGTGATTAAATACTGCCCTTCCAATGATTCGGGTTTAGATTAAAATTAAATAGTTTAACTGAGTAGCAGGTAGATACATTTGATTCCATAAATAAATATATATTGCATATTAAACTTTTTATTGTATTTAATCAAAAGTAATTACATTCAGTTGAACATTTTTTGTTAGGTACTTCTAAATTGAACAAATTATTTTCTTTCACTAACATTATTTTGTTAGTTGATTTATCATTTCTTTTGATATTAATTTATTTTATTTTAAATACAATTTTTCACGTATATTTATATTTTTAATAAGTTATGGGATAGTAAAAGTTAAAAAGGTATCATTTTGTCAGAAAAAAAATGCGTGAAAAGTTGCGTGAAACTATGTATACATATACACTATATATATTGTAAACCAAAAAACTATGCTAACATATTATTGAAGTTCATTTTTTTTAAAACCTTAACTTTTAGTCATTACATTTTGACCACCAATAGGCCATGTTAAATTTATATTTGTTATACTGTACTCATTCAATTATACTTTTGTATATTTATTTTTCATTTGTTTTCTTATGTATAACATAAGTAAACATATAATTAAAATATTTTTTAATCAAATAAATGTAATTACTTTTCACTTTAAAAATAAAAAAAGATTAAGTTATAAAGACAGAATGATGGACACTTGTCTCGCCTTATCCGTATTAGGGTAATCTTAAAGTATCTTATTATTTTAAAAATTCCAATAAAACGATTTATTATCAAAAAAAAAAAAAAAAAACATTTTTTTACGCTTTATAAAATAATACGATTTTATACGTTAATAAAACAACTTTTCAATAAATATTCATGGAATATATGAATTGTTGATTTTTAAATCCTAGGGGATACCAGTATTACTGTTAATAATTTATTATATTTTCAAATCATTGAAATCAAAATGATAAGTCTTACTTATAACATATGTATCGGTAAAATCCTATATTTATTTCATGTTAATATATATTTAATAATTAATATTTAATATTTAATTATTAAATAGTCAACGCATTGGTACATGAAATAAATATAGGATTTTTCCGATACATATGTATAAGTAAAATTTATCATTTTGATTTCACCCGCGGTTCATAGTTGGTCACCACCGCTCAAAACAATTATTGTTTTGAGCGCTGGTGTCCAACTACGAACCGGGGGTGAAATCTCGATAGTGATAATGTATTAACCAATCCCGCCAAAGTACTAAATCAAATTGAATAGTATGATTTTTGCCATTTCGAGTATTTTGCTACTTTTAAAATAGAAGATTACGATATATTAAATAAAATAGTGACATATTAACATTTAAACAAATTTATTCACAAATTTTAAAATCGTTTGGAAGATATTTGATTAAATAAAAAGCTTATCTGTTTGTTTTAAAATCTTTTGAACAATAAATCCAGAAAATATTGAAACTTCTTTACAATTGGGAATCGTTGAAAAAATCTAATAATTATTTAAAAACTCGATTTCAACATTATTCAAACTTTATAAATCTTGTTGAGTTTTAATCCTACCTAATACCTATCTAAAGAAGATTTTCCCAACGCTCGGCATTTTACGGTTAAACTTATATTTGTTAACAACTATTTTCAACTATGAAAATCGATAAAAGCAAAACTAAGATTTTCATAATAAATGACCATCTCTACACTATCATGCAGGTTAGAGAAAATTAGAACCTAATATTGATGTTCTCTATGAAAAAAAGCAAGGTAAACACTTATACAGAAAGTAATTAAAATGATTAATGCACCTATATTAAATTACTATAAAATGTAATATTTTATTAATTTAAAAGAAAAATTTTAAATTCTTGGCCCGTCGAGAATTTGTTTTCTTGTTGCCCTCGGTAAAAAAAAACTTTGGTCATCACTGGTTTAGTGTACTCAAATTTTCAAATTAAATTAAAATAAAAAAAATTTCATTTTAAATTCCCGAATCGTTTAATAAATATTCAATAAATATTCACAATTAATGTTTTGAAATACTGAGAAATTTTAAATAAGACCCTTCTGTAAAAATGAAAAAATACCTCATTTGTGATGAGTTTATAATCTGATGGGGAGCCATATGAAACTTTTGATGCTGTTTTAACCTTTTATCCGACAAAAAATGTTATACGCGAATGTACAAAAAACACACCATTGTAAAACTAATAAAACGCTGCCTTTTTGGCTCTGAATAATAATTATTTATTTCCCAAGATATTCTCCATTTTATAATTAAGTATTTGGCTGTAACAAATTTAATAATTTTCAAAATAAATATTAAGTTAACTCAAATGTATGTTGAAATTTTTATAATGTTACAATTATACTCACTGTATAATAGTTATATTATTAAATATCATTCTTCAAGATTAATCAGTTTAAAAAATAATATGTATTATAATAAAATATAATATTGTTATTGTATATTAGTTGTCAATTTACCAAAACGTATACTCGGTAGTCTTCTATATCACTTTTCATCATATCCATTCCATAATAAATAATAAATTCGTTTTCTATATATGCCAACCATAAATAGAAATAAATTAAATAGCCATTATATTAATATAATTATTTCCTATACATTGATACATTATAATCATTAGTTAACAAGTAAAAGTGGGTCGTTACATAGTTTTTGTTTAAATTTTTGCAGTAAATCTATATCAAATATAATTTTTAATCAACATTTAAAATTTATTTGTTAGAATATCCGGAAAAAGTTTTTTCCTATATAATTCCATATTTTAAAACGAAAAATTTCTTGGAACTTTATTATATCAATATAATAAATGTGAGTTATTGTAAATTCCAGGTAAATTGAAACTACAGAAAAAAAATACATTAACTTTAATCAATTCATACCAAAAAATTACAAATAAAAAATACTTTGATGATTAAACTAACCTTATTGAGTACAATATAACTAAAATAAATATTAATCTCACAATTAAGAAGATTATCTTAACATAATACGATCTAATGATTTAATAACGCAATCTAATAACTGTATGAAATTAAGTGCCCATATATTTATATAAAACAAACATTTTAATACTTATAAAAAATAGGTTTAATTTTAATATAAATTGTAACCTTGCCATAAAATATGGTGTAGTTAGAAATTATCTAATAATGACGGAGAAGCGGCAAATCAATGGGTAGATAGGTACAAAAGATAAAGTAATATCCGACCAACTTCACTCTTGTAAACACATTTTTATGATAATATTTAAACTGATAGTGTTGTCTGCTGTGATGTACACACCCACGCACGTTTAAAGTACACGTGCATTAAGTTATATTACGTTTGCTTTTATACCTTAATATAAGAATAATAACGTATTACCTTTGCATAATGCATTGTATACTTGTTGTTATTCTAAACTTTTTACAGGTCTGTAACACCTATAATACTAAAATATACCGGTCCGTTATTGAAAACGAATATGTTTAATGTCATTGCGCAGGACTCTGTCATTGTGAGTTTTATATTTTTGATACCATCTAAAGTAGAAATATAACGATGTACTGAACGCATTTTATTCCGGAATGTATTTTTCAAATATTGAAAATTTCCGGTTTTCCACCCTGTTGGAACTGACTACTTCCAGTAAAATGAAATCGCATCTACTATCCATTTATTCAAAACTTTATTTCGACTGTTTTGTGTGTATATTCTTACTGTCGACTGATTTATTTTCGTATGCCCACGTATACACGGGTTTGTATCTACTCCAGAAATTATGAACATTAAAAAGTAATTTTACTGTTCGTTATTCCTATGCAAATGAATCGACTAACGAGATGAAACTTGATGAGAACCCAGTTATTTTTGTATGCTAAATGGCAATCTTACAAAGTTGAAATCATTATATAAACATTATTAAACGCCAATCAAATTGTTCCCATCAAAACTCAATGGCTATTACTCGTTTTAAAAGAAATCTTTTCTCGTTTTACTGCACTGAGATTATTTATAATGATTCCGATTTAACCATAGTCCGGTGAATCGATGTAGTGGTCCTACAATGAATATAGGTTAGAATGTTTTTCTTCAGAAACCCGTCTTGGAAAAATATTATAATACACAAATATTCTAAGAAGTTTACGTGGTATATCATACTTTATAGTACTTTAAATTATATTTAGATTGCATTTTAGTTGTACATTTTATACTTTATACACCTACTTATACAGTAGATGATACACGAGCCCAGTTATAAGACGAATCTTTGGCACAGATTAGAAACTATTACTTCATTAATTCGCGGGAAGTAGAAACTTTGAAACATTTCTTACGATTTGGTTGTGTCCGAAGTTTTAAAAATATTAATATATATATAAAAAAAAAAACTTCGTTCGAGTCATTTAATCACCACGCAAGACAATTTTGCGAGCGTTAAGCCTAGAGAACCTAGCTGCTTATAATTAAATCGATATCGTTGTCGACTTGAACTCAGATTCTCGCATCGTGCAAGTAGAAGACATAAAATGTATTATTTTATGTAGATAACGGGTGTATGCAAATCTGAGAATAAAATCAAATACGACACCTTTATGGTTTATACGACGCATATATTATGTATTAAAGTAACGACGTCAAACCGACGGTTTATGAATGTTTAAGGCGTATAAACTTAATATACATTCCGTGGCACTACTATCATATTAGTGTTTAATTTTAAAATATTATCCTAAACTTTATACGCCTGGTGAACGTATGCTATGTTGACCCCGATGAAATACTTTTCGGATATGTACAGAGGACTGCGTATTTCTGACGAATATGAATATAATTGCACAATAATGGTCCAGAATTGAAACCTATAACATAACAAACGTCCTTGCACCCGCAGGTCACCGACTGTTCTCGACGTACGAACGGACACAACGAGGCTGTCCATATTACCTACGGATTTTCGTTGAATAAAAACAATCGCGTGTTATCTTCGACATCTGTTTAATATGAATGAATATTATTTATACGTACGTGTATTATACCCGTTGTGTACCTATGTCACGTAAACCATGCACGTCACATCAACCCACCCCGTATTACATTTCGAAAGTTTCCGATACGTGCAACCTTTAGTATGACACTTTTTCCCGGCCAACTCAATTATCTGTGCTCCGCTCGAAGTTGAGTTGTAACAAAAACAGATGACATCAACCAGGAGTAGTTTTGTGAATTCCGGGGTTGTTCGCTTTCCTTATTCGAACGACCGAGACGGACGGGGACGCGCGAAACTAAATTTATTTTGGTCGGCTGTATCGCCACAAACTGTCTGCGTCAAGTCTCTTGATCACAATTATTGTTTGGCTCAAGGTATTCGAATCGTATATCACATGATCCGGTGTTTGCATAATCCGATCCCGTTGCGTAAGGTTTATAATGTGGACAGAAAGTTCCGTGTGCGTAGGTATACGTATATTCGTATATTTGTACATTTTATGTGCATATACGTGCGCAGCGACGTACAAAGGGACGGGGTGAGGCGTGTAAGAAAATTGAATGCGCGTTTCCAGTAATGCGGTCCAAACGCCGGCGCACCATGTACGATCGAAACCGTTATCCGTCGCGCCAGGCATATGGTAATGTTATTGTGTTAAACATTGTTGTGCTAACGGTATCGCGTACACGATAAATGTATAATAATTAATATACTTGTATGTACTGCAACGTGTGAGCGGCGAAGTGCAAACTAACGGCTTAAGTACCGACCGATAATGTAGTACGGGTAAATACGAGTTTTTCGATATTCGGCAAACGTTCGTCAACCGATCCGTGCGAATAAATGTTACCGGCGACTATAGTCACTATAGTGAATTCAATCGTATGTTTTACGCTCTAATTTTACTGCACTCTTTATTGGTTATCTGCTGTAAGTGCTAATCGGAAAAATGTATATTAATGAGATCGAATACAATAATATGAAACTTTTTCCGTCGGGCGATGGTATCCAATTATAATATACTACTGTACTACTTTTATTCGTTTAACTGGGTATCGATATTTTAACATCTCGACTACAATAGCCATATTGTGCGCATAATAACAGTGAATCGCGACGGTTCACAATTAATCGAATACATTTATTTTTATTTTTCAAGTGCCTTTTTTTTTAAATATTACGGCTCAAGGATTATATTATTAATGTTTATAAAGCGTCGAGGAAGAGGCGTAGTAGTAGTAGTAGTAGTAGTAGTAGTAGTAGTAGTAGTAGTATAAAACCGCATATTTATGCATCGTAAATTTGTAATAACACAAAACGTTAAAATTATAATGTGTGCTATAATATCATACGTCTCGATTTGCATTCAAATCTATGTTAATTAAATGCTGAAATCGAAAGCTTGTACTTAAATTAGACTTGAGGCGAATGGTTTTAAATTTAAAGTTATACGATCATTAATCAGATTTTGATTGTGTGATGTATGGGAAAATATTGTCTTTGATAAAATCAACACATCAAAAAGTGTAAATACCACTAGATTCAAACACAAGGGTAAGTGATTTATTTGAGTAGTAAAATGTGGCTGGCACAAATTCTAGAATTCTAGAAGTGCTAGTACCACGTTAATATATATAATGTCTACTATGTACTAAAATTCGGAAAAAATGTTTTTTATACAACTCAATAAAATTGAACAAATAAAAGAACATTAATCAATATACACACACACACACATACATACTCCTCTCAAATGACATATAGAAAATTGTAGTCCACTAAACGCACTAAGTACACTCCTCTAAATATCCTCATAAAACACATATCGTTTGTTTGGGAAGCCATTATTTTCCGATTCTCTTTAATAGCAGCGATCGACCGTGCAAGGCGATCGATATACATGCTTACCCCCGTGTACAGACTATTCAATAAATTCCATTTCAGTTGAAAATATGAATTAATTCCACCATCGATCTTGAACTATTGGTTATTTACGCGTTTCTTGACAGATGAACAGTTTCATGATTTGGAAACTTACATTTAAAAATATAATGCTTTTAAAGGACGGACAATTGTTGTACACGAATTTTATGTAATGACTGGTCTTTGTTCATATTTTACATAACATAAATACTATTATAGTTAAAACAATATTTAGAGTTAAATATCTAGAAAAGACGCAAAAGCTAATTGATTTGAAATACATTGTTATCATTTTTGAAAATGCTTAAAACAAAGTTCAATAGTTCCATCGGTTCTGTCTAATAAAACAAGTTGTCCTTTATATTCGTATTTATAAATCTACGACTATCAATACTTTATTGTTTTCGGGAAATTAGAATAGTTGTTTAACCTAACCACTTGCTGATTGTATGTGAACATAAAGTGTTTACTTTTTTGATTTTTTTCGTTCTTTTATTGGCTGTCGTATACGATTGTATTTAATTTACATAAATTTCAAGAAATCAGCGGAATAATAGTTATGTCGTACAGGATTACAGTCTACCATAATAATACTTGGTGTTTATAACATGCATGGTGCATTGAAATGTTATATTTCCATTAAAATTTAAAACAAAATTGGTTCCCCGCGTACATAGGATACTGTGCACGTGCTTTTACGGTCGCGGACAAGTGTTTTTGAAAGCAAATGATTCTATCGACGTTCGGAGGTAATAATAATCGTAATATTCTAAAAGCGATTCCGAGTAAAGCCTAAATTGCAACGAATGTGTACAATACGTTTATACGTTTTGAACACTCGTCGAATCATATAAGTGTAATTCGATTGAATTTCATGCCATCGCCGCTTGCTAAATATACTCTATGATACGTATTGTTGAAAGATTCGATCCGCACAACGCAGTCGCAAATCCGTAGTCGTATTCGCGCGTTCTAAAAGCAACTGCAGCCGATCAACGACCGAATGTCAAACGAGTCGAGATTTTGTGGGAACCATTGCGGATCCCGAAACTTTTTGCCTCCGCGGCACATTGATTATTTCATTCCCGTTTCAAGTCACGGCACCACGTCATCTGAACATTAACAATTATCAAAAATAAACGCTTTAGGACTTTTCAAACGAAAAGTTCTCGTAGAACTAGGGTCGTATTGAGGTCTGGTTGCGACCCTGGTAAATCACTGTATTTGAACCCCCCCTCCCATGAGAAATTTACATATTTTTACAATTACAATCATTTGAGATATAAAGCATGTATAAAAACATAGTATACATGGTAATAATTACTAATAACATTTAATAACTATTTGTATTACATCAAAATATAAACAATAAATACACTATAAAAACATGTAATTTTCTTCAAATGTTTTTGGTTTAAAATTGTGTTAGATGATTTTAAATATATTTAATAAAATATTACAATGGTACTTTTTTTGCTTTTATAGAGGCAAATTTATCAATGACATTATAAAATGAAATTGTTATATCTACATCTTTTTCATATTTCGTGAAAAATATTACATAAGAGTTGTTGAAATTTGCGCCCCTCTTAGAATCTTGCTCCTGGCCCATTTCCTATTGCATTGAATACGATCCTGCGTAGCATGCCCTATGGAAAACATACCGATGTCGCTAAGTGCTGTACAACCGTACAACGTGTTTTTGATCGAAATACGAAAGCATATGATATACTCGTAATATTATGCTCTCTCCTGCCGAGTATTTTCGGTACTTCTCGAAAGCGTTCTTGGTTTTTTCAAGATATGATTTTTCGGAAAATCGGATATTATCAAATGTAACGAATTTCAATCGGGTCCTATTTATGTATATTGTGATAAAGTTAACTATACAATCGTATAAACTTTTTGAAGGATGATTACGTGACGTAAAATGTATGGCCCGCCGATGTGAATTCGTATTAGATTAAAACTCTTAACGTTTTTATCGATCATTTAACAAAACTCGTTCAAAATACCTATAAGCTATTCAAATACCATCTAGTTTTCAATTTATTATAAAAAATTTAAATATTTGACCTGCAACTATTGGATCGCTATTACAACGTCAGATACTGTAGTATTGATCGTAAGAATAAATATGTTATAACACTAATCAATAATGCGTTTTATTAAAAATAATCATCCATACAATGCAATAATTAAATAATTACTCATTATTTTATAACTTTTTTTTATGTTCTGGTTTGTTTCGACTTTCCTTAATAATTTACTTCTTAATAATGATATACAATTAAAATATATTGTTTCCAAGATATAATATAAACATATTTGAATTTTTTCGTAGATTTATGATTGTATTATTGATTTATATCGTTGAACAATAGTATGGCTTTAATATTGTGTTTATATAATTATAGTCATTGATTTATAAAGCTTACCGTATGTATTATACAAACTCGCTTCGATTCAGTGATAGCAAACCAAAGATTTTCATTATTTCGAATTTAATTAATGATATTAATTGGCAATTGCCAATTTAGTTCTGTTGCATATGTTCCATGGTATGCTGAACTTTCAAACGTTTAAACTAATAATGCGTGTTTCTGTCATTGAAAACTTGAAGTACGTCAACGGCAATGTCAGACATTCGATTTGATACATGTGAATTTCATAAGCTAAAACTTTTTATCGTCCAAAACATAACGTAGGAAATAGGAATAATGAAAACATTTTGAATACTGCTGTGACTATATGTATTCAAAATTAACTTATATTTAGTCGCTGTTGAATAAACTTTTAAAGAGATCTCGTTGCGCAGCGCTACGTGTTGTAGTGACGGTGAATACGGTAGGGAGCGGAAGGGATCCGTCGTATCTCTACCTCCTAGCTTTGAAAAAAATGTTTTTTTCATTTTTAGCGAATAACTATTCGACTGCAGAGTAACTAATAAAACAACGGTCTTGAGACCGGATCATAACTAATTGTGATCGGAATAACTATACAAGTATATTATAATAATAATTTAACTGTAGAAAATCAATGATGTACATGTTTTGATTTTTTTATTAGCCATTTTTCGGTTGTTAGTCTCTAAACAGTCAATTAGGGGTAATCGAATTCCGTAACCCAACCTCGAGAGCACCCTGATAAAATAAACTACCACTGGTTTTAATAATAAGGATTTTAGTTGCCAATAGCGACCGGATTCGAAGGGATTTTCATGTTTCATCGACCCATATAAATAATGATGGGACACGTAAAGCAATTTTTATCGTGATTTTCGAATGTAAGAAGGTCAACAGAACGCGTATTCAACCGTACACGTCGGTACTTTTAGAAAATTGTAATGGTTTTAAACGCCTAAAGTCCTGCTCTCCACGACAGTGGATCTAGGAAAAAAATAAACTTGCGTACAACGGACGACATCGGTGCCGAATCCCAAATAGATGTTTTGATGGGTTTAGTTCACGACCACGGTCGGTAGTTACGGGAAAATCGCAGTCGTCGTCCGTTGCTGTCGTTTGCGATTGGCGAAAATTTCCTTAAGGACGCGCAGCCTTTGGCCGAGAGAAGCTCATCGATCAGGCCTTAAGCTAAACTTATCTTGAGTAACTTCTCATCAACGACCGTCCGAAATTCCCGTCCCTCTCTGTTAACTTAACGGTGTGCGCTACGCGCGTGGTGTAGGCCCATCGGTTCGTGCCATCAAACACATTTGCGTGTGATTCGTGTACTCCGATGATAACTATCCTCGGTTGCGGTAAAATCGGGGTTGGTGAGAAACACGTGGATGATTCCAACGACTATAATGTGTATAAACATTAACAAAACGACCTACTTCAATTTCAAAAACACGTTTTTCAAACTTTATTATATCCATTTTTTTTTTCGTACTATTTTTTTAGTTCTATTAGGTTTCGCTGCGTTTTAATTAAAAAAAAAAAAAATTGCAATAACCATAACTATCTGTGGTAATTATCGTTTATCTTGGTTTGTTATTCGAGTGTAGGAATTAATACTCGGGGTGTGGGCACGATTTTTAATTTAATTTTTCATATAAAACGAAAAACATTTATAGCTTTTTACCGAGAACAATAATTATTGCTCTCATGTTTTAGATCGGTGCCACGCGTTGGGATACTATTTTTGGATTCGGCGCGATGCATCCACTAGTGAACTGCGGTTGTACAGTAATCATTGGACAGTAGCGAAATAGATCTTATGAATTATTCGCAAGCTAAAACGATATACTAATTATGAAATATAATGTATTATGTACGGAAAATCAAAATATGTTAGATAATGTGTTTAGTTAACAACAGCATCCCCCCCCCCCCGTATACAATCATCGTAAAGCCAATGAGAAATGAGTGCTCTGTTATTATTTACAAACGGGGAAGGGGGAGTTAATGTTTAATAACTATTGTATCATCCCAGCTACAATACAAGTTATGTTGTCGATACGATTGGAATAATGTAAAGGTCTTGTTTCTATGAATTGAAACGTACTCTAATGCTCTGGTGTTTGTGCATAGGTCTATACCCATTGAGAATAATTAATTAAATTCAAAAATAATAATTCATAGTACAGGTACTTATCAACAATTTAACTATCTAGTAATATTGTAATTCTAATCAGATAATTGTTGCATCGAACAACCTTACCCAACAACGGGTACAGTCATAAAATGCCGTGAGCATAGTTTTATTTCTGTACAATTGAATAATTTCATATTTATAGCTGGGTATCTCGAGCTAAAATAAAAAATATTAACATCTATATTATAATATAATATGTATGTAAAATAAAAATGTTAAATTAAAAAAAAAACGATATCCTCTATACCGTCTGTATTCCTAGTGTAGTTTCGTCCCACTAATCACTTTATCCCATATAAAGTTATCGATTTATTTGTTTAAATATTTTTTCATCATGTCAAAACATTCTGTTCTTATATACACTCGAATCACGTTGATTGATATATTAATATTTATTATATGAAAATTTTAATTTTAAATAAAATCTAAAAATCATTTGATTTCCAAACAGATGATGTTTATGTCGATTTGGAAAAGCACATAGTTTTATCTATAGAGTTATGTCGTTTTAAAATTTCAATAAATTTTGCTAATTTTATTTGCTTTTACCAACGTATTCCTACTTGAAAAATAGTAAAATAAATTTTTCAATTACTACAGTAAATGTAAATTAGTGTATGGGAGCCACGAAAAACCTTATAAGTAAACAAATGCATATCATTGTAACGTATTATGAAGTATCAACAAATCCTTTGCGACATGCTTTATCTATTAACGTAACTTTTATTTGATTAAAATAGTCATTATATACGTTTGTACGTTGTATTATTTATTTTCTTCGCATAAGCATTTTCATTTAATCGCAGTATAAAAATGTCATCACTCTTTCTTAGGATAAAATATGCATATTATAATATATACGTACACATTATATCTTTAAAACAATATACTTTTCCCATTTAATTTATTTCCTAGAATTTCGAATAATTTATAACATAATATTATTTAAAATTTTATGATAACCTAATAATGACTCGTATATTCGACAAAACATTTCAATTTTGTTTCAACCCTCAGAAACCATTATAATATTTACTACGGCAAATTGTGTTTCATTCAATTTATAGCATAATCCAGTTTTTCAATACTACGCTATTGTTTGGCAGTAAAATATATATATTTTCCTTGTCGTTAATTTCAAGATACGTTGCGTTACTCCTTTAAAGTTTGTTATTACTCGCGGAAGAGCCGATAAAATTTTCGGAATAGAAAACGTTTTGTAAATAATTTATTTTTATTGACTGGGGCTCCATTTTTTTTTATATATATATATATATATATTTGGAATATATCACAATACGCATATTTAAAGTTCAATAAATAAAAATGATAATTAGATTTAGAATAAAAATATATTCTAATAAAAAAAAAAAAAAAACATTTAAATAAAACAATTATATTTATCGACCCATCGACTGGAAGAATAATCCATCGACATCGCTCAAACATTAATTTACTATTTTATATGGGTACCTATTTTTATACAGTTATGTATATTTGTAATTTTTTTTTTCATTTTATTTTACAATGTCCATGGAAGATTAAGACAACTCAGAATATATCTAGGCTATTGCTGGTGCATATGTCTTCTTATATGGATTTTTACGGATAGGTTAGGTTAGTGTGTGTTGGATAATAAGTTCAAGATTAAAATATTTGAGTGGTCCAAGGTTAGGATAGCAAAGCTAACCTAACCTTCATAAAAAAGAGTGAAATTAATTTTGATGGCTTAATTTACCCCACGAGTATTCTTTTTTTTTAGCATGTGGAGTGACGTTCAAAACATATATATAGAGAGAAATGTTTTGATTAATTTAAGAGATAATTCGTGGATTGGAATATTTGTATTTTTCGTTTTTATTTTATTCGCTTAATACAAGTATATAGAGTCGAAAAATAAAACGCAGGTTTTATGATGGTTTTTTTTATTTTCAATTTAATTTTGACGATTTAAAAAGTAGACGATTTTCTGTTAAAGAGGTTCTATAGGTTGTGTGGACACCCTTAGTCCGCGTTAGTCTTTTTTCGAACAGATTAAGGAATTTTACCAATAATATTTGAAGAATATAAGTGGACTTGACGTTGAACAAGACGCATACAGTGGTAGATTGCATAGGAGTGTCAATGTTGCACTAATCGATTCGATTTCGTTTCTTATATTTTCTTAGTATACCAAGGAGATAATAGGCGAAGGTGGCTTTGTACTGCAAATTATACAGATAATCTGAGTATGTAGAGAAACTTACTTCAATAAAAAATATTATCGTTTTTATCGTCAAAACTTTTGACTATTTGCGTATTACGGTGTAGATGTTGTTTGGAGGCGTGTCCGTTATATTCATTGTAAGAGGTGACATTTTATCTTAAGACATACTAGCAAGAGCTGGTAAAATATCGAACTGGATTCAGAAACAGAATATACAGCAAAATACCCATCGCTCGGATATGATTTTAAGAATGATTTCTAAAAAAAGTATTTTTGATTTGTATTTAATATTATTTAATGTGAAATTGAATCACACGATTATTCTTGATTACTCCAACTAATATACTGTAAATAATAATTAATATTAGACATATTAAATTCATCTTTGATGGCACCCGACAAAACAAAACGTATTTATTATGAACACGCGTATAACAATACTAATATTGAAATGTTCAGACTGTTTTCGCTAATAAAATATTTTAAAACGTTATCCCATCCATCTGTAATCGTTTTTTTTTTTCCGAATAGTCTATCTGTACGTATTAATAACTGGAGTGCAACTTACTTTGCCTTAATCAAAAACAAAAAAAATTATATGTTTATAGAGTGGCGATTTTATAAACTTTGTATTTGATTTTACATGATGATGAATTTTTAATTCAAATTCAGTCGTACATCACATATATAATAATACTCTAAGCTATGCATTAATTTATTTATTTCAGTATATATTTTTGCATTAAAAATTACAGTTTACAACGTATGAGAGTATAATAATAACATTAAAAAAAAAATTGACTTTTATTTATCTGAACCGACTAACACGATATCACCACTAACCAAAATTAATCATTTTATGATTAAGGTTACGGTTTTTCATTTTTTTGAAGTAAAGGTTTTGGTTAAAGTTACAATTCCTACAAACTCCTTTGAACACGTTTTTAGCGGTTTCAAAATATTTTGTCGTCCTCACGGCATCTACTGCACTACATATATATATACATTTATTATATGTGACGCGTCGTAGCACGTATAAAAAGGTATAATTATGCTGCGAGACGACGGTCACCCATCCAGAAGCCGACAACAGCGTACGATTACAATAATAATACCTCAGGTGTGGTTCGGCACCGCGACAACGACATAATTTCGTCGTCGCTACCGTTTCTAATGTGGAGCGCGCGCGCGTTTGGCAAATGTTCCAGAAACGCTGTCTTACGGAAGCTGATTTATCGTTTCGTCTTATTATTACTCCATCGGTTTCACGAGACAATGTACAGGGTGTTTCTGAAACGGATAAGGTGATTAGTGTACGTGTACTCAGTGTAATGGGGTCCAATTTTGAAGATTTGTTTGAATACTATTTTCTGTTTTCGAAACGTTGGTTGATTAAATTTATTTTTATTATTTATAAACACTGTAGTTGCATTTTTTACGAAATTCTCATACGAATCGAAGTGTCACACCGTTTTCCCGATTGTCGCACGTTTTCACGCTCGAGTCGTATATATGTGATACACATGGGGTGCACTCGCAGTTCGCTCAAAGATTCTCACCGTTTTACACGGATGTTTCGTTTAAAAATTTTTATTATACACACCGTATGTGAACTTTAAATTTTAACTGCAACGGTAATCAGTTAATTATTACGCTCCGCTAAACGAAATGAACAATAACGGTGCAGTAATCCAATTATTATTACTTACCCTCAACGCGCTATCATTTACGTCGAAATAAAATGCACCAGTTGATTTAGTGAGCACTCGGTTCGTCTGATTTCACTTGAAAAGTTTTTTAATCATATACAAATATTAGAAACTCCAAAAATGAAAAAAAAAATAAAAAATAATATTGTATAAATAAAATATATCTGTTGGCCGCGTTTAAAGAGAAAGACCGGGAAGGAACTTTTATGGGTCCATTAACGTTCAATAATCTATTCACTTATACTTCCTGACGCTGTTTAAACAATTCAATTATCTTTATCGATTCGTTTGTATTGTTATAATTTTATATTAACTCACTTTTTTCAATTATATTCTCATTTGTGATCCATTCCACATTTTATGATGTGCGTATATTATCAAACGCAAGCAGTATTATTATACAGTTTAAGTTGTATATAATGTACACAATGTAAATATTATGGGTTTACACAAGTAGTATATAAAAGTGCGTTACAATGAGTTTAGTTGTTAAACCAATTAAATTAAATTTATTATTTTCGTTTTCACATCATCTGTCAAAAATGTTCAACGGTAATGTTACGAATTATAATATTATGGGCCTTGCCAATGCCAGTATACTTGGCATTCAAATGTTAATTTGCTCCGGCCTCTTATATTTTGTTACGCAATTATAGATATTATATACGGTTGCTTTTGTCACTATCCGCTTTAAATTATTACCGTCTGTTGTTGTGTCGAATATACAGTACATTAATGCGGAGTTCAGTTTTCTGTTATTGATTTATCAGCATAAATCCGTTTATTAAGAAAATATGTAAATCATAATAATACATTGTACGATGTCGTCTCTCGATATCAGTAGTGTGTGTGATGTAAAACATCTAATGAGTGAAAATGCTCACTTGTCATAGATTATATAATGAACCTAAAGTTATATACGAACGGGTCAAGTTTAACAAGTGGTTTTTTTTTACAAACAAATAATTTGTTACGTACGAATTAGAAGAAAAACTCACGGTTATAATGCGTGCAATACTTGGGACTTATTGTGAGTAGTAATATTTCAATAAAACACCGGACTCGACACTCGAATTAATTTGGTCGATAAAAATAAATTTGAGAAAGCCGACTCGTTCCGTTCGAAGAGTGTTCTTTGTACTACATTATAATGTAGTGTTGCTCGTACGAGCTTTTTATTACACGCTTTTACGATTGATCGTACGGGAAAATCACTTACGAGCGCTGGAGAGCTATAGTCTGACGTCGCAAACGACTGAAGAGTTGTCCGGATGCCGCTCAGGAGAGTTTATCACTTTGCCCCGCTCTGGCCTCGGTGACAGTTTTCGATTTACTTAGATTCCTTATGTATTAATACATTTTATTTTTTCCATACAATATTATAATCCGGAATCCGCGTGACGCGCGTTAGACGACGATAACGTTCCCCCTTGACAAAAGAATAGTGTCTGTCGCGTTCTACACGTTATCACATTAAGACCCACACGGTGCATCGATCTGATGCGTGTACGATGCACAAGTGCCGTAATGTGCAACGGTGCAAACATCAGACACATACAGTGCATGTGTGCACATTTAGCGAGCCATCGATCCCGGGACGAGCGTTACGTACATATTTAATCAAAATGCAGTTGAATCCGTGTTGCGTTCAACTCGTGAAACGTCGTGGCCGTTGATTAATTCATTACGGTTCGCCATCTAGTGCATTACGTTTCCACAGAAAGCGTTTACAAAACGTACATCTAGTTTTGTCGGCACCGCGATAATGTACTCGAATAATTAATAAAAATTACTCTCGATATAATTATTCGTACCAATCGGTATCACATACGATATGTGCCATCAGTTGAGTTTTCTAACCGTATCGTTGTCGAACCGTTTACTGCGTTACTGTATATGTGTACGCTCGTGTAAGAAAGCTTTAGGAGATATTTTTTATACGGAACACATTTGAAGAAGAAAAAAAAACAATTTTTACATTTTTTTTCCTCTTTCCATCTCTTATGGTTGGCTGACGATGACGCGCGCGTTGTTTCTTTTATTTTTCGAGTTGATCCTCGTGTTCGAAGCTCCCCCCTCCCCCTATATCGGGTTTTCTATAGCCGTCCGAAGTGAAAAGGATATTTGTATCGGAAAAGGGTTTACTCGGCTATCGTTCAGCCCTCCGGTGTGAAAAAAAAAAGACAAAACTACGTTAACTCCAACGATCTGTGAGCGTGATGTCCAGCAGACCGACAATGATTCGATGTAATCGACCGTGCGTATTCGACGACACAGTTTCCAATCATCGTTTTCGAAAACGACCATATAGTATATAACTATAAATTATTATACCCAAGATGAACGAAATCGAGTAATAATAATAACTGCAAAAAATATTACAAGTGGTGCGATATTATTGTAATTCCTCGCAGCGTTCGTCTGATTATTTACATATTATAAATTAGTAGGTCGATTCGTATTTCCATATGAACTACAGCTATTTACAGATATATTACAATATTATATACATCTAACGTGAATTATAATATAATATATTATTCATTATCGCCCAAGGGAGCCTTATCAAAACGGATATACTGCTTTCTGTATCCCCCTCGAATCGAGTGTAGAACACGAAAAACTTTATAAGGAGTAGACACCCTCACGATAATGATGGGTGAAATGCACGAAGTATGAAGTTGAAAAATATCATTTTTTTTATGTACAATATAAATGCATATGGGATAGAGTTGTTACATTTTCATCATTTCAAGGCTCCCTTTGAGAGTAACACGGCAGTATGTGTACTGTACCGTACGGATCGTTTTGTGTTTAAATACGTGTTGAAGGTGGGCGAAAGGATATTCGAAAAAAAATTGTTTTGGTATTATATACGTAAAACCATCTCAGCCAGTAGTGCATACCGAACATGAAAGAGCGTAGCCACCTTAGAGGCTGTTAGTTTAGAAGAAGTAAAAATTGCAATATTTAGCCTGAAAAGCGCCGGTTACCGATAATATCCCAGCAGAACTTATAAAATATGGAGGTGAGAAACTGCACGTAGTGATCTACAGACTGTGTCGGATATTATGGGTTGAAAAACGATTATTGGATAGCTGAAATCAGGCAATTATCGTTCAGTGCACAAAGAAAGAGTCATGACAAGACTTATACGGAATATTGTTTAGGTAATTTTCATTGTGATAATTATCAATGTGGCTTCCGGAAAGGCCGTTCGACCATAGAACAACTACCCATAGTTGGTAAAATAATTGAAATAAAGTATGAATATCGGCAGAATATGTGGCAACTATTCATAAATTTTAAAAAAGCCATGTCAATAATCACAAGTCTTTACAATATTATGTACAAGTTTGGTTTCCAAAAAAATGAATAGAACTAACAAAATATGTACAGAAAATACGAAATACAGAGTGAAAACACAAAATATAATATCAAGAACTTTTACAGTAGAAATCCGGCTGAAGTAGAGGGATGCTCTGTCCCGGCTACTTTTCAACTTTGCTTTAGAAAAGGTAATAAGATTACTGGAACGGAAAACTGGTGAAGGAAATATAAAAAACAGCTGCACGATATGTAAGCACTAGTTACTAGTTTCATTAAAGCCCAAATATTACAATAGGTAGGTCACATAATAAGAAGAGGAGAGAACCGATGCCGTTAGAGTTTCATTGGAATGGAGACCACAAGGAAAAATACCAAAAGGAAGATCTAGAAAAAAAATGGTTTGATATGGTGGAAAATGATCTAAAAAGCCTTGGATTTGAGTATTGAAGAGAGACAGTTCAAGATAGAGATGTGTTGTGAAGTGTAGGAATGGAGGCAAAAAATCTTATAGAATAGTCATGCCATAAGAAGAATAATGTAAACGCAAAAGTTTGAGGACTCTATTTTCGTGCAATAACAAATCCGTCAACTATTTTCAGTGAATACGATTTTTTTTTCTACTTATAATATTCGGAAATTTATCAGGACGCACTTGAGACAAGACACTTTTTTTTCTTTTTTTTTTTTTACTTACAAAATTACGTAGAAAAAAATCATAATGATTCTAATGATTTACGCAGCATAGATTTTTGCAAAAGATATAAAACAAGTTATTCTCGCCAAGATAACATACAATTTACGGTGTTATGAATGGAGTAAGTCGCATATAATTGAAATTGAACGTATATCAAAACAGTACGTGTAAGCAGTATTTGTATTATTATTTATATTTTTTAAGTGCGCGTACATGTTTTAAACGTAATAAATATTGATAACATGAATAAAACACGTCGGGAGTCTACTGGTGTGTCGGGATGGTTAACAATTAATTATTAATAAGTCACGCAGAACGATGCAAATGTAATAAGTGATAAATGAACTTTATTACTTATTTATATTTAATAATTCAACATTAATACTGCTTTTTGACTGAAAGCGTTCAACCTTTAGCTTATATATACTATCCCTTCGATGGCGGGTGCAGATAGTTGTGAAAAAAAAATGTTTGGCAACTATTATAACTAGTGATGTTATTAGGAAAAATATTAATATGAATAAAGTACTGTAAATGCGTAACGTATACATTTTTATTGCACATATTGTAACGATTATAATAAAATGTACAACACCATTTTTATTTATTACTCATTTTAATAAAAAAGTAATAAATTGCGTAAAAATAACTATATAAAATTCATGATAAATTAAATAAATAAGCGAGGAACGTTGGTTCCCAAAAATACGAGTACTCCCTCCAATTACTAATTGAAAGATAAGTTTCTCGCATTGCAATGCATCTCTCCAGGAGAATAATTTGGCTGTACCATGAATTTTGATGTATGGGGCGGGATAGAACATTTGAAATAAACATCTCTACGGGCATTCTAATTCGCATTTAAAGATTATTATTATTACACATAGGTAGAAACCTATTTTATTAAATAAACAAATATGTATATTGCACATCAGTTGTTTTTTAAAGAACTTTTGTCACAAAACTTACAAATACATACCTTGTACTACTATACCTATGTATAGTTTTCGGTACATTTAACATAATTTGTTCTTATATAAGACATCCATTGTTTTAATTAACTGAAGAGATATATAAACTGAAATACACAAAAGAGACAAATTTCGGTCGGAACACGTAATTGCAAAACCATTTATTTAAGTGTTAAATGTAATTTATCATTTTTTCATTTTGTTTTAAACTCTAATGTAATATTACTAAAAAATTAATATCACTTTATCTTATGTACACACACCCATATATATATATATGGCACGCGTAATATGTGTACATATATGTTACAGGTAATGTTAACATTTGGCAAATGTCGACATTATCCATGCATGTTTGGTAATGTGTAATTTTTGATCCATAAAACTATCAATAAAAAAAAAAATTAAATAGAGTAAGACACAATTAGTAATTAGTTATTATTGATTACCAAACGACGAGATGTCCGCAGGAGTATCCTTCTTAGATAACGGGTGTAACATCCCATGGACCCCAGTTAGGTGGTGGTTCAGCCTTAAGGATGTCAGGATCGTCTCAGGTAAGTAGGTGGACACAAATATCGTGAAACTGAAACACCACCACCACCAGTCGGGCCCTCCATTAATGGTGATTTAACGTTGGACTAACCACTCAACTTAGTAAAAAACAATATGATTCCTAGACAAGACACACAACAGCCTCGAATAAATAATAAATTGAAAGCGTTGAGTATTGGAACCCGGAACTTGCGCACGCTTTATGCAACAGGCGTGATGAAGACAGTTGTCAGCTATCGAAAAATATAAAATAGACATAGTAGCAATACAAGAATTAAGATGGAAAGAAGTAGGGAGTATAAAGTTAAAAGACTACACAATATTCTACAGCTGTGGAGATAAACATGAATATGGTGTGGGATTTATTGTTAAAAACGACATATTATCATGCATCAAACGTTTTGAAGCATGTAATGAACGATTATGTTGGCTATAGATAGAATGTAAATGGATAATCGTAGCACTGATCAACTGCTACGCACCGACGGAAAGGAAAAAAGATAAAATTAAAGAATAATTTTATAGCCAGCTAGATTTGATATATGATAGTATCCCTAGAAGAATAAAAAAAAATTATATTTTATAACGACTAAGTTGGTTGGGAAATATACTAAGGTCTGACATGATTACAAAGGAGGTCTTAAGCTGGATTCCAAGAGGAAAGAGACTCTTGGGTAGACCGGAACAAGGGTGGTTTGATAAAGTTTCAAAGTATCTAATAACGCTAGGAGTCGGATATTACAAGGAGATAAAAATGGATAGATAGAGATGGAAGGAGGTATGTACTGCAGCAATCAGCCTGGACAGTCTCAGAAACCGAAAAAAAAACGACGAGATTCTTTGCCACCTTTCATTTGATCAATCATATTTAAATATTTTCATTTGATAAATAAAATTAATTATCTTCTTATTTTTCAGAGAACAGTTATTCAAATAAACGATAAAATTCTATTTTTATATCAATTTTAATTAAATAAAAAAAATTAAAACAATATTGCACTAACGAGTAGCACATTTGAAAACGAACTACAGATCGGCATCCTGTATTGTATTTGTTTAACATATAAAGGTTATAACAAAAACATCGTCCAATTAAGACACTATACCTACCAAGAATACTAGACCCATTTATTTTTCACTTTATCATATTTATATATATATATATATATATATATATATATATATATATATATATAGTAGTACTAGTTATAATAATAATAATAAGTTAGGATAAGATTATTTATTATATTCTAGCAGTCCAACGTTTTATTTTTGCGAAACTATAGTGTACAGGATGTAGAAAAAATTAATTTAATTTTTCTAACATTATCCGTATAAAGTTAATATTATATGTTTATATACGAAAAATTACAGATTAGCCAACATGCATGGATAATGTCTACATTTACCAAATGAACCATACATTATACGTAACATACATGTGTATGATCGATTATTATAGTCACATCAAATTATGAAATGAAATTCGGCTTTGATATTTGTGTAGTTAATATTATCGATACCTAAGTAAGTTTTAATTGAAATTTATGTGAATTAAAATTTCATTATTACACTTAATTAGAAAACGAAAATTTTAATTAGATTTTGTAATTTGATTTAAAAATTATTAATCATAGAAATATATGAACAACTATCTATTAACTCTTTCACATAGTTGTGATGATGAATTATTTTTCTAATGTATCAATGATGTCTATAGTAATGTTCAGACGTATCGAATCCATTGGCGGTTACATCTTCGTGATTAAAATTCACAGTCGCACTGCTGTGGACATACTAATTTCTAAAATGCAATACTAATTGCTTCACTTGTTTCCGACCTATTTATTGGATTCTGTCCTTGTTTTATAATGACATTTGCGTGCGCCGATCTATGGTGACCCATAGTCTACCGACTGTCTTAAATAAAAATAAAAATAATTTATAAATGTTTGAACATTTTTATAAATCTAATAAATTGTATTTTATATTATTATGTTGAACGTTTATAAAGAATTTTTAAGGAACGGTAAAATACACATCATAGATCATTCATGTTTGAATTAGCTTCGGAATATCAATATGAATAATTAATATGAGTATACAATATAATGTATAGCTTTGTAGAGTAGTTGTTCAAATCATATATGCATACGTTTACTATTAACATTTTAATTATTTTTCGATATTTATTGTGTTAATTCCATGACAATGAACGGGATATAATATTTAATCCACCAATATTAAATCTAATCTAATCCATCATGCTATCGTTGTGTATAGCAACATATTATTATATTAAGGCAGGAGAATAAGCACTCATGAATCCATCGTATGATACCGATATGCATACATTACTATTTAGATATTTAGTCTATAGAAATACTCTACAATCTGATTAAAGTTTACCAAACGATAAAATATTGACGATACTTAGATACACATTTTATCGACGATAAATCGGTATATAAAATTATTCCGTTATCTATAATCCTTAGGGTGAAAAGTAAGGGTGGCCTTTTTTTGTCATAAGCCACAGTTGATATAACATTAAATCATTTTGTGTCAATAAATTTATAGAAAGCGTACTTGCTTATTTACGATTCACTTGACTCAATATAGATAAAGTATAGTATATATTTTCGTAATATAAGTACATATTACGTTGACAAAGCTCCTATAAATTCGTTGAAATGATTTAATTTAATTTTTTTTTATATCTGAATTTGATGTTTTGGTGAAAATTATTACAGTATAATCATTCTACAAATCAATTCATTCATCCATGGAAAAAAAAAAATATTATTCTTTAGTTTCAACCATAATCGGTGTGACAAAAATTATAATATTAATGTATACTTTTCTCCTTCTTCTTCTTTGACTTTTATAAAGCTCCAAGAGTTTTACCCGCCATCACCAAATCCCTTTACTTATCATGATCTTGTACTATCACCCTCTAGTTTTGTGCTCTTATACATCTTCCTCTACCGCATCTATCCATCTTTTTCTTTTCGAGCGACCTTTTTCCATCCGGTTTCCGATTAATATCTATTTTGGTTACTTCATCAGTATTACAACTCATTACATGCCCTAGATACTGTATCGTTTGACTATTTTTGAACCCCATAGTTGTTACTATTTTTAATATATACTTTTAGCTATGTAAATAAAATAAAGATTACTATTTTCGAAGAGTTTTCTATTTAGAATTAAATCCATATTCGTAGCGAAAATATTTTGTGTAAATATTATCTAGTAGATAAAATAAAGTAAGACAATTGGACAATGGATGTATGCGTAGTATGTAATTTAATTTATGCGTAACGTTAACGAATTTGATAAATTTTGAAATTCTCTTTGATGTATAAAAAGATTTTATGTTGTATTCGTTTCAGTTATTTTCTTTCGAAGAAGCTCTTTGCCTTCATATTTTAATCTCTGATTGGGGACAATAGAGCAAAAGAAAATTTAATTTCAAAGAAGATACTACTCAGAGGTCTTAAGTGAATGACGATACAAGTTTTTAAGAAGTATAATGAACATTTTCTGCTTTCTTTATTCCTATATCAATCTCTTGTTCTGACCTTTCTTTATTATCATTGTCGTATAATAAATATATATATGGTTTATTGCCGAAAATATATAAATATTTTTTGGATTAGAGTAATCTGCGTGAACTTAATTAATTTGATTATTCGTAGATGTAAAAAAAAAATAATAATAATAATGATTTCGTTTTCTCTTATGTACATGTTTAAAATGAAATTTACGATTTACAATTTTTGGATGATAATAAAATAAATAATAATAATAATAATAGAATTATTTATTTATAGCTGTTTATTTTTTAATGGCTCCAGTAGAAGTTAGAAGTATAAGTTCTCATCGTTTATTTAGTGTCTTTAGATTTTTTCTCGTTAATTATGAAAGCCATATAATTTAAAGCCTTTAAGTGATCACAATGTTACAAAAAATATTTCTAAACGCTGCAAGAGAATGCATATAAATGATATGGCGATCACGATCCATGTTTAAGAATGTATGGTTGTATATAATCTGCTACGTTGATAAAAGTGTTTCGAAAACTTTTTTCTGCTACGGTTAATTCTTAGAAAAATCCCTTGCTGCCAGGGTTCATGTCCATACTTGATATAGGTCGGTGTTTCTGGAAATATCTTCTGCATCTGGACACCGAGAGCAATGAAAATGTTATATTATACACCTACG
Organism: Sipha flava; assembly: GCF_003268045.1. Lineage (NCBI taxonomy): Eukaryota > Metazoa > Arthropoda > Insecta > Hemiptera > Aphididae > Sipha > Sipha flava. The sequence goes on from NW_020273126.1 coordinate 1,279,183, forward strand.
AAACGCAATACGTATAAACTTTTCTTCGCGTTGGTTTGTTTGTATTCTATTTTATATTTTATTTTATTATTATTTTTTTTTTTTTTTTTTGTTTCTTTTGCGCATTTGTTTTATTATTATTGTAAAGTAAAGTACGTATAATATGAAAAGTATGTGTATACATTTTTAAAAGACTAAAGTACCCCTACCAAAATAAAATATGCATGTATTTCAATGCGAACGTGCGTATGAACACCTACCGACCCGTGTGGTGCATGAGGACTCCGTGTAAAGTATTATATTCATATGCATAATGCGTACAGCGTGTACAAAAAGAACAGCGGCAGTGGCATAAACCCTGAGAACTGTTTTGTATTGTTTTCGCAGTCGCCGAGGGTGGAGCCTAAGAAGTGGAAATCTCCGGTAAAATTTGCGTTGACAAAAATGCCGAAAGCCGTACGGAAAGCACGCTAAATACTCGTTATGGTGCGCACATTAACGATTCAGCTCGGGCGCGGACACGCTTATCTCGGACCCGGTGTTTTTGGTTTTTCGTACACTGAAATTAAAATCGGGTACAACCGTCGAACGCAAAAATGTAATAACAACATTTTGACGGTATTCCGTCCGACCCGACATGTATTATTGTGTACAGCGGAACCTCGCATTCTTTCACGAAATCATGACGTTTTCGTTAAAAATATCGTTTCTACTCGAGGGATTTATTTTATTTTAATATTCCGGAATACATGTTGGACTACTGTCGTTCGTGGAATTCTAATTAAAATCTTCGGTAAACATAATTTAACGACTACGGGACACGGACCGTAATGTACACCTACGCCGACGTACTATTATTACAACATTACTTATGATTGTAAAATATTATTATTGCTGTATACATAATTAGATCTTAGATTATTGTACGTATTTGATTTCATATTAATGTTTGCATACATTCCGTATTTCAATCCAGCCGATTTTTTTTAAAAGAACCGTGTCAAGTTCATCAAACTTTCCATTGCACGCGGATTACACCGAACGGCCAACGGCAGTGATAAATATTATAGTTACGGTGGCGGGATACATGTACCGATATCCTTAAACATTTCGATGCTGGCTGTCATACGCGTCGTGATCGCACCTAATGCGCGTTCTGATTTCCTAAGTACGTTAAACGAACGGTACGCATAATGATGCCAATAACGATGGTAATAATAATAACCCTATATGTACGGACGCGTGTCCATAGGAGGTTCGTGATACTCTAAAGGTACGCAGTACATTGTACGGATTGCTGAAGCACGACCTGTATAAACAGGGACACGAGATAAATATAAGAATATGATCATAACGGCTGCGATCACGTGCAGCAGGGGGTGGAAGGTACGTGGTGATAGTGCGCGTGGAAGGACCAAAAATAGCTGGAATCATGTTTTTTTTTTCTCGTTCAACCTTACCCAAATCATTAGATATTATTATTTTTTCGATATTTACAACTGTGGTATTTTTCCGCACAACTGACCCGCAAAGACGAAAAATAATGAAACAAAATCCAATTTCTATAATCCGTATGCATTCCTTTTTCCCGATATTTTTCAAATATTTCCCTCGATGTTGTCGATTTCTTTAGCAGCACTTTTTTTTCGCATGACGTACATGGAATTAAACGCGATTCGAAAACGATGGAAGCAAAATCCAATCTCGATCGCAAAGGTTAAACCAAGTGCACGCGGGCGCAAGACTATTAACTGGGGCGGAGATGTCGAAGGGTTACCATCGAATTAAGAATCTCCTCGGTTCGCCAGAGGGCTATGATTCACGAAGCGACCCGATAGTAAGGAACAATACTTCCGTGTGTGCATTTTTCTCCACCTCTATCTACCAGACGTATTTGTTTTCATGCCCGTTGATATCAGATCCGATAGATATTTTCGATCGGTCGAGTAGGTTAGGTTGGATTTGGCTAAGCAACGCGGTGTGTTGGGCGAAAAGTTTGTAACCGGAATCGCTCGGTGTATCACGCGGGACGGAAAGGCGAAAGGGTGCATGATTTTAGGGTAACTGGACGCGGAACATACATCCGATGTGTGTAGATAGTAGATATGTTCGGCGAAAGGCAACTGTTATTCGCGCAACCCTTTATCGAACGGTGCACGAAACATATAATTAGGTCGGATCCGCCGGGCAAACGCGGTACACAATAGCGTGTACGTAAGCCGGATTCGTATATCGTTGCAAGAGGACTGTGAACATCGGAAAAATGTGTTATTATTCCTGTTTTGTGTTCTTCCGATTTTTACGTACCGGCATAATATTTTCGTGCATAATCTTACACGATTAACGAAGCGGCTCTTTGTTTCCGGTTCGTCGACCACTTTCGAAATCCCTGAAATACCAATAACTGCTGCGTAGAACAATTATCGCGCAGCGTCCGTTAAGTTGAAATCGTTTTCGTTGAACATTAAACGTTTGTTTTAATGAAAACGTCACGGATCCCGACCGTATTTGTACACGTCGACACACGGTTAGGCGCGCGGGCGATAAGATTCAGTACTCTCACGACACGCACGTTTCGCGTTCGCACGAGCTCGCCGATCAGCGCACCTTTTTGCAATACGCGAACCACCGGCTATTTGTACAACTGGTCATCACAATGCATAATATAATATACACAATGCATATTTATGCTATACCAGAAGTTCATCGTTAGGTCGCTGTAGCCGAAAAAAATTAAATCGTAATCGTCGTCGTCCCGACTCTTTTCAACCGAGGATTAGAGCTAGTAGCAATGGATAGAAACTTTTTAGCTTCTTATTTAGTTGCCCAGCAGAGGTTTGATCGAAAGTGTTACAATAAAACCCGATCGTATGTGTTTCATTTTCGACATGTGTAGAATATTGGCAGATAAAGAATTATAAATAATTTATTGCTCACGATCGACTTATGGGATTTAAATCAAGCCTAAAAATCGCTTCACGATGTACCCTTTCATTTGAATAAAAAAAAAAAAAAATTTAAATAATCGGATGCGTGGTTTCGGTGAGCATGCGTGACAAAGATTCCGTTTTAACGTTTATATATTTTACGCAACGTATCCATTTAATAAATTCTCGCATGCTCGCACCCGCATCGACGTAAAGGTGTCCGTAAACACTTTGGTGACGACGTTGTTCGGCGTGTCTGAGAGGAAAAAAAACCATAAATCCAAATGGACACGATTCGATACACCCGTCCTGTATAAACATTTGTTCTGCGCCACTATAATTATTGAATTTTTACCGTGGACACGGTAAGGTATGCGATTACACGTTATTTATAAACAGCTATTAGTCGTACGCGAGGAGAACGGGTTTAAGGTCTTACGGTGTTCAAGGGTTACGATAACCACCGGGTTGTCGACAAATGACGAAGGAAAATTCGATTCGGTTACGTTCCCCTCCGCCCGGTATCCGATTTCTTTCGCGCGGACCGAACCGCTGAACGTCGAGCGAACACACAGCGAAATCATACAATTTTCTTAACATTTTCGGGGCGGGAAAAGCAACCCCTAAACGTTGCCGTTTGTACAAACGCACCTGTACGCGTAGTTGCAACGCGCACGAGGTGGATAGATTTTTCACAGCCGTTCGAACCCTTCCGCCGCTCGTGTGCGCGTGCAAACGGTACATGCCTACATCGTGCGCGCGGTCGTATATCGATTTCTCACTGCTAATTTACGCCGAACTCTGTTCTTTCGCAGACCGTTTTAAAACCAAAATTCTCGCACTTGTCCCGCACGCGTATATTGACGACGACGTGTTTGCGTTCGTGCGTCTGTGCCTGTTTACGTATACGTCCGTATGATACCTGTATAACGTTCGACTTGATTCGGTTGAAAAAGTATGCGTACACAATCTACGAAACTACAAACATGTGTTTACTGCAAATAATGCCTTTTTGAAAGTCAACCGTGAATTGTATGCGTACGCAATACGCTAACGTACAAGTCAAACGGTTTACGCTGAAAAACGAACTGCTAAAACGTGAAAATGTAAATAACGTGTTTGTGTGTTTGCGTGTGCGTAACCATCTTAAACGACAGCGGTGCTCAACCCCTTCTCTTAGCACGGGTAGAACGGCTTTGCTGCACAACCCTTCGTGTGGACCGCCGATCGGTCTTACCATTATAACACAGATCGTTTCCTCCGGTCTTACGGTACGTGCCTTTACGGTCTACGACGAGCAGCGCAATTCGTTTGTATAATTGGGATTCGTTTCGATCTAAATATTGATCCGCGAGCCATTGCGGCGAGGTTAGGTCAACCTTTGTCGATAGCGACGGGTCCCGACTCGTACAAACGAATAATACTAAATCAGATTAGGGGTCGAGCCTAGGTTTTATTTTCGTGAGGAGGGTTCAATAATTTTACTTAACGTATTTCAAATGTATTTATTTCGCAAGATAATAGTTTTGGTAATGATTAATTTTACAGTAGTAGATAGACCGACAGTGGTTTATAAAAATAACCGTGGCAAATTTTTATGGTATTAAACTTAAATTGTATTAAGCAATACTTTTTTCTCCAAATCCGTTATATATGTATATGTATATTATTTTATAATTTCGATGGGGTTTGAACACTCGAATCCTCCTAGGTACGCCTCTGCTGAACCTCCTCGAGAATAATAATAACAATTACATTTTTCGCGATAATCGTACACGTTGTTGTTACTCCGAAATCGGCGGTCTGCGTACTCGCGCACTCGTCATACAGTTAAATCGTTTTAGGAAAACCACGCAGGTCACTTTGGTCGAATTCCTATAAGGTTATGGAAACTTCTTGGAACAGTGTGTAACGTTCGTAGTTCGTACTTTTATATGCATTTATACCGGTCACGTGGAATAGCTGCGGCGAAACCAAAACGATAAACTTTCCGTTTTATTCCGAGCGCGTAACGTATAATATTTGTTCGCTTCGGGTGCGACGTACGGGCGTCCCATTATCGTAGTGTATGCAGCAGGATGAGCGGAAAACGACAAGTTGCACACAATACGGATACGCGGCTTATTTTACCCGAAACAATAACCTTTTAGGCTACATAATAAACCTCAAGTTCTATAGAAGCCACACATAGAGTAGACACAAGCGAACGTCCTCAAAAACATACCACCGAATAAGAAAATATGTCTACATTTTACAGTTGTTATGCGTTACTGCATCGAAAAATTAATATTCGGGTTTGACTAAAACGAATCGAAAACGGCCAATGTACAATAACTTAATAAATATTGTTGATCATCATACAGTGACGTATGTAAGATTTCGGTGCAGATTATCCTTTGTTTACTGACGTTTTAAAAAGCGTATTTAAGTGCGTTTCCTAGAAACAAATCAATTGAATGATTCATGAAAATTTTTTTCTTTTATTTTTTTTCCCTTAAAATATTTAAATATTATTTACATTTATTGTTATTCGTATTATAGCATCCGAATGCCCAGAGAATAAGCAGATTTTTATTTTTTTAATATCCAACGGGTGAAAGAGAAATAATTATAAATTATAATCATATTCATTAATTTTCTTTGTTACAAGAACAAAATCAATAAATTATTTAATTTGTTTTATTAGATTAAACGGTATAATCAAAAATACGAGTTGTATTAGTTCTCCTTCAAACAGTTGGGTAAAATAAAGTGTAATCAGTACCATTCCCCCAAAAGCTAAATAATATTAAAATAATAAATGAACACGTAAATATATGTATACAAATTATAATATAAAATTTAGAAGAGCGATGTAATAATTCAATAAAGTATGTAATGTGAAATTATTTTAACACTGCTTTGTAGTATAATCTAAGTTCTATTTATTTTTGGATGATCTTTACTTGACCAAGATTTGATGTTTTATACTTATACAACAAAATGTTAAACAAAAAGGGTTATTAAAAATTAAAAAAGGATCATTAAAAATTAAATAAATAAACGTGAAAAACGGTAAAAACAGTACACAACCTATGTTATATTATTATAGTAACACGAAATTCAACTCTACTCGTATGAAAAATAACGCGCGAAATTTGACAGAACGGAGTTGCTTGAATTGTATTTTGAGCCTATAAAAGAACAACACAATACGTACGAATACGTAAAAATATTTGTATTTATGATATTGGTTGCCGCAGTAACCGATTGTACATAATGCAAAGCGTAACTATATGTGGACATTATAAAATTTCCGCCGTATGATTTTAATAATATTTGCCGAAAAAAACGGCTTTTGACGGACGAATCGAATATACAAACCTATATATTCATATACATTACGATATTCACGTATAAAAGCTCATGAATATTTATTTACTTTTTTTTTTTTTTATATTACCAGAAGGCGAAATAATAATATGCAAATGTATCGACGTAATAATAAACTGTTCGCTATCTGTCGAGTTAAAAACGTGAAAACAATAACATGATATGGGTGATTAAGTATAACGGTTTTCGTAGGCGGGGGGAGTAAATAACACGGGGTTTTCTTAAGTACATAGATACACAAAAGGGGAAATATCTCTTCGAGCGAAAAACTTTCAAAGCACACTCGTCTCTTGGAATGGTAAAGACATATTACTCCAGCAGAACAATACGCTACATAATGAAATACACTATATGTGCATTATTTTCGCCGCGCGGATAAAAATAAAGTATTGCATTGTACGACCGCTATTGTTTCTATAGGTACGTAGCTTTATACTGTCAGAAGGGTCAATAAGTTGACAACGTGTGTCGCCCACTGCACAACGAGAACAACTTCAATAATTATCAATACAACGTACTCTTGTTGATCGACGAAAAGCGACGTGTGACGTATAAAGCTAATAGATATCAACGTTACAGTTTTAGCTGGATTCTTAAAACAATAATATATAACTGCTGTGGTATATACTTAATGCGTTAGTTAGTATATCTTTACCTATAACCGTGGCGACACGTGTTGCTGAATCGTTGTTGATTTTTGGCATTGACGCCGAACCCTGTATCGAGGTAGGGTTACCACTAGACATTTTTTGAAAATCTACAATAGGGCTGCATGGCATTGGGCCGAAGTTTGGTTGCAAAACCGTACGAAAGCTTCATTACATAACTAAACCCTGACAATATTTTTTATGAATTAATTTTAAATAAAAATAAATTTGTTATCAATATTTTTTGCACCATTGTAACCGATATTTAGATACTGTAGCCTTTTTAAATATTTTTCGCCTATATTTTTAAAATTTCGACGCGATTGATTTCCGACAAGTCGTGTCAAATTTTCATTCGCACCCATATACGATATGCAAAATGCGTAATATTAGGTGAACGCGTAACGATTGTATCAATATAAGTTCTACACAGTGTATACGTATGTCATTACAACAACTTTAATAACACACAAAATATCTTAAAAATATCTTTTCTTCTTCTTTTGATCCACTGCTGAACGTGATATTGATGTATCTATAAGTCTTAAATTTTTCAAACCACCGTTTCAATAGATACACCATTTTATTTAGGTAAATATGATTATAATTTATAATCAATAGGGATTTAAGTTCCCAAAAAGTGATAAAAAATTGTTAAAAAAAAAAATATTTTTTTATTTTACGTAAATATTGTTCTATTTGGTAAGTACCAAATCATTTACGTTTAACTTATTTATAATTTACAAAGATAATAAATATGTTTACATCTTTTAAGTATACGTTACGTGAAACGAGTTATGTACTTGAAAACAGTTTTTCTCGAAAAACACACTTTGCATTGAAATTCGGGCCCGAATAATTTATTATGACCTAACCTATGTACATTATACGGATCATCGATGATCGCTCAAACAGTATACGTACGTACAAAGCGTTTAACCGTAACTCATTAATTTATTATGTACGTAAATCACTTTGATTATACGCGTAATTCAATGATATCAAAAACCACATTTCGTTAACTAGTTCGCCACACGAACACCGGGTTTGCTTAGAAATGTACGCTCGTGCGCTTTGTAGGGAATAATTATAAATGCCTATTGTTTCGTTTCAAACCAGAAAGCATGTAGTTATGTATATTTAATTTTATTAAAATACAAGCTGAAACAAAGGTGATATTAAATCCATGCAAATTGCAGCAGCATGTTATAATACGATACATGCAAGTCAAACTGGTGTTGAAATAGAAAACAAAGAATACCGATACGAACTGGATGCCGCCTGTGAATAATATGATGTGATTACAAAACGTGGAGAATAGTGGTAGTAAAAATAATGTATGTGTATACAAACGTTTATGAATGATGGTGACAGGTGACAGTTAAAGAGGACGAGGTTAAGATAAATATCGAGGTCGGCGGGGAATAAAGTGAAAAACAATTTTAATCACTACATTAATAATGAATAGCTGCATAAACAACCGTGAAAATGGAATATAATAACAAAACGCACAATGCTGAACGCTTTACATAATGCGTTTTCTGAATGCTATTGTACGCGGTGCATTATTGAAGAGAATCCTGTCGGTGGACGGGAGAAAAAATAAACCCTCATGGTAAATAAGTAATATTTTCTGTAATTAGTTTTTCCGAGTACGCCTACGCACGTGTATGCATATGCATATGTAAAATTGTTACGTTTTCTATGGATACCGAGTGAAAAGTGATACCTTTACCAATGTCTACTTAAAATTATACACATTAATATATACTAACTGAATTTTCCGGCGTTTTCCGAAGAAACAACGTATTTTTAAATCAATCAAAATAACGTTTAAAATAAACGGATAGCTTTACATAAAACCCTCGAAAAATAAAAATGAAAAACAAAAAAAATTTAAAAATATCTATATCTATATTCAATTGTTTTCTTCGAGTCCTTATAGATCTGTTGTGTGTCTTAAAACGTAACAACATCAAATTAAAAATAAAAGTAACTATCACAAAGATTATATGTTTAGCAAATCATAAATATTATATACATGGTAAAAGTATAAAAACCGGAGAGTGAAATTTACAAAACCAAAGATGTATTCTAAAAAATGATTTCAAACTTTTAAATTTGGTTATAATAATTTATATCTCGTGCTATCTTTCGTATAATTACCTTGCGTTGACGGAATATAAACTGTTCTAAAAATCTGTCTTTATTTTTCTTACATTATAAAACTATTAAGATGAGAATATATATTTCTATAAGCCAAATAAATCTACTTTATTGTAGCCAGGCGTGTAAAAGCAATAGTGTGCAACTGAAATGTTTATTGTTATCACGTTGGTGGTCTGTTGTTTCTATACCTTCAAGGCCAATACCCACTGTAATTACTATTGCGCTTTATTCATATATCTTCGTTATTCCTGGTGAAACTAGATGATTAACTGATTTGTTTGTTGTGGACATGCATTTAGTTTTAGAAAACCCAATAAATGTGTGTCCATAGAAACAAATGTTGTAACAGAATAATTTCAAAACGAATATCAATTCATGATTTTGATACTGATTTAAAATGTTTATAATATTATATCTTTGAGATATGAAACGATTGCGTTAAGCCCGCAGATTAATAATAATTGATTAAACTGAACGCACTGAAATGGCAGTATTGTAGAAACAGTAAACAATTGTTTTAGTGCTTAAAGTAGCTCGAAATAAATGGAATTACTTATGTCGAATACTTTTATCAATGCTTCCATATTACTGTATCTATATAAAAAAAGACTTTTTAAATGACAACATTTAATTAAAAAAAAAAAATTGAAAAGCATAAAAATAAATTAATAAACCTTTTATTTGTTTATTTAAGAATTACAATTTTTTTTCATGGCTGGATGCATTAGTTTAGATAAAATATGCAAAGGTATGAAAAACGTAAAGTAAACAAAAGTAATGGGATGACATTCCACATGCTACCTTATTCTCGCTTCGACCACTGATTGTATACTTACGAAAATATATGATTTTATCAATTTAAAATATCTTCGTAATTATTCAATCTCATCAAGTTTATGGTAAATATAAAATATCTCCCTGAGGGATACCCAGTTGCTAGCATCTACCTTGCAAGACTTTTTTTTTTGCATTTTATGTAAGGTATCATTTTTAAAATAAATGAGTCCTCTAAAAGTTTCATGAAGTCTGATTTTAAACTTAATACCATACACTAAAAATTAATTTTATTTTATTTTTTTTTAAAAATGCTATTTTTGTATTATAGACTTGACAAAAAAAAATGTTGTTTTGAAATTTTTATTTGAAAACATGGATAATTTTTAATTGCGAAAAGTTTAAGTAATTTAAGCTACGGCGGAGAAACATTTTTTTTTTAACCATTTTAATTAGGTACATATATTACTTAAAACATTAAAACACCTGGAAAATCCAGGCAATACGTTTTATTTTTATATAACAAAATGTTCAGTTTTTGTGCCGAGATATTTGTAAATAAATTATTTTAGATAGTAAATATTTTTTAAATCGTTTACTTAACTAAATCATTATGAGACGTTTTGCAGGATCAGGTATGTTTATATGAGACACTCCATACGTTTGTTGCAGTGAATTCCTGTTTATTCATAATGGTTTTTCGTATACACTGGGATTTCTCGTTACTATAGAAATGAAAACCCTAAAAGGTACACGACCGGATTGCATCGAGGTGTGCACACGGTTTTTGTACATTGTTAATATTTTTTGTTCGGATAACTTTTGACAAAAATAATGTTTCGTACGTTTCCAACGGTCTAAATAATAATACGTCAACGCACGACGAACATCGTCGTTGGAAATATGATTTTTCCAATTCATTTACTGACAAACCATGCTCCTTACTGACGCGCGCGTTGTACCCACTTTGCACACGAACACTTAACTCCGAGTATCTGAAATGGTTTTTATGCGCTCTCCGTTCGCATCGGGGTCGACGGATCTAAAATCTTAAAGTTTTAACTGGTTGACAATCGGTAGTTTTTATCCACGTAAAACGTATAATACAGTTAAACGCGTAACCAAATCAAATAATTCGTCGTTATTTAATAATTAATTTTTAATTGTAAACTATCATAGGCCTTGAAACCCTTAAAACTCATCCATATATTTGGCACCGGTGACGGTACAAATGTTTTTTGCTCGGAGATAATACACCGTTCATCCTTGCTGGCTGTCCCTCAGCACCTTCAGAGCACGTTATTATGTGGAATTTTCCTTCATCAATCTTTCAACCATCATATTTATTGTTATAATTTATTTACACCTGCACACAAAACTTTCACACATACCATTAATTAAAATTAAATTGTTCATTATAATTACAATTTGTCGTACACTAGTGAGACCGTAGGTACGTAATGCGTGAGTCATTCGAACCAAATTCCAGTAAAAATCTTCAATATCCTTACATTATATAGATCTGACATAAAATTATAAATTCAATAATTAATATAATTATTAATATTATTATTGTTAGTAAAATAGCTCCATATCCAAGTAAGATAATACTTTTTTACCAAAACTGTTTATTCAACTAACTATTATCCTGTATTTTATGTTAGTTTTTGTAGAAGTTAAAAATTTCTAATAAATGTAATTCTACAAATCAGGCCATAACAACAGTGTATACTAGACCCACCAAATTTGTGGTAGGAGCACATGCGACTTTCTTCATCTATTAATTATTCCTCTCTTCTACAGCACAGACAAATCATATTTTGTGCTCTTTTTTACATTGATATTTTTTTCTCCAAACCATTATCCTAATAAGAATTGTCAATTTGATCCATCAAACTTCACAATTTAGTCATAGAGCTAACAATTGACTCTATCTTGATCATATATTATTTTAATTGTCTAAATAAAGAGAAGCCAACATTCTCTAACAAGTTATCCTACTTTCAAAGTTTGAAGCTTGTGACGATCGACACCTATTTATAAAAATGTCTCAAAATACTATTAAATTTTATTTTAATAAAAAAAAGATCATATATGTAAGCTTATAAAGGTATAATTTATTTTTAGTACGACCGAACTATATTCCTCGAAAAATCATTCAGTTGAACGGATGGAACCTCTAGTGTAAATGTAGTAATACTTAAGTTACAATAACTTATGCCAAGATAAAAAAAAAAAAAACAGTAAGATTCTCTATAATTTATTCTATTACATGAAAATGAAAAAAAAAAAAGAAATTTAGTTCGAGCGAGAGGGTTTAAGTGTATTTTAGATCGTTCAAATAATATCTTAACTGAAATTGTTGTTTATTATATTGCTGTAGTGAAAGTTTATCGGAATTTTAAAAAACATTTTTAATACTCACTTTTTAGAAATATGCAACGAAAGTTTAGAAAGATTAATAACGTCTGACAAATTGGTGCGATGCGCACAAAGTTTGAGCTTTATATATAACACATACGACCATGAATGTTTAATTAAAATGAATCGTAAAAAAAATATGTTGTACTACCATAACCAAAATTATATGACCTTTGAATTATATATATTTTTAAAAAAGTCTACGTGTATTACACCGGTAACCTTTGAAGAGTATTTTGTAAAGAATATAATGTACAATAACTACAATATTGTTCTGGTGCGTTGCATAAAAGATAACTCGAAAGATCTATTACAAAAGGGAAAAACGGACCCTTGCAATGAGCGATTATTATATAGATACTTGCTGGTTTAACGACGGATATTACCGAATATAGCAATGGAGATTGTCCCTAAATTACTGTAAAATATTAAAACTGAGCGTGGTTAGAAGAATAATTCATATAATTACGAAGAATAGTATAATATGTCGACGGAATTTCAAATAATTATCGTACACATATTAAATTTTATTACCGACTCGGCCCCGCGTAGAACGAATATTCCGGTAAATATTTTAATATATCACTGTACAGCGGGCGTTTACGTAATTATTGTAATTAATGTTAACGATTACTAATTTTCTGTGTATAGATTAATATCGTTGCAACTAAATTCAACGAAATTTGCTTCAGAACAAGATACATAGAGTATATACGTTGGAAATGAATCAAACGTATCTAACGTATGTATCAAATGTAAATCAAATCAAACTAGATATAAGAATTTCGATACAAGACGTACATAGATATTTAGTCTATAAAGTTCTGAACACCACAAATATATTGTAACGTCAACATTTGTACACCGGTTTTTTATACATTCAAACCAAGTGGTTTTATCAATATTTTTCCAATTTTACCATTACACGTAATGTATATTAATTTTACAGCGCCACTGTGGATGGCGGCTACAGCCCTATTGATTACCGTTGCTGTTCTTATAAACCTCGCGGAGTAAACAATAATAGTCGCGTGCATTGACTGTCAATTGACAAAAGGATTTATTAAAACAATTATAAATAATAACGCAATATTCAAAAAATCCTATATAGCTGATCCGCTACGTCCAATCAAAGTTGTACTCTCACCGTTCAGTCCTCTGTTTTAATTATGATCTATATCGCAAAAATGTTTATTGTCCTTCTAGTCTCTCACGTAAAATACGTTTTTATATATATTATATGTACATGTATATATTTGTTATCGTGATTATTCTTCTCGTTTTATGGTTTTCCGGCGACAATTCTCCGAGCTAGTGTGTAAATCATCTAACCGTACATCTGTTATTCACATATCATGATTTTAAATATTCATTTTTTGTTTTCTGCCGTACACGTTTTTTACTTGTACAATCAAACCTAATGTAAATATGTGTTTTTATCTCCACTCTTGGCAATGACACATTTGAATATAGAATTTTTCATCTGAAAACAATAAAATATATTTAATTAGTTATAAAATTCTCAAGTGAATAACTTCGGTCGCAGACAAATAAATAACGCAGCGCGGGTAAAGGTCTAACTAATAAAAAAAAAAAAATCTCGATAACCATAACTAATAAATATAATCATTGTAATGAGTATGAGTAAAACTAAAATAAAATCAATATTTTCAGCATTAAATTAAAATTATTTTATTTAATAAGGTCAGTCGTGTTCATGTTTTATACTCAAACGTGAAAGCAAAAAGGTACATCTGATAACGGTTTAGCTCAATCGCTATTTTATTATATTATAGTCTGCACTAAACCATTGTATATATAGCAACCAAATGTTTATTACGACCTGTATTCGAATAATGACTAATGATTATGTATTTTAATTCAAATTTTTATTAAAATTATATCATTTTGAACCATTAAACAAATCCTATAAAAATATTATACTTATACCAATAGATAACAATATAACAATTGTATTACGAGTACATGCATATCAAAGCTTATATTAAGCCATTCAAACTTAAATTCTAAATAGTATACGTACTTGAATCAAAAAATAGTATTTTAAATATTTTTAACACAACATGTTTAACATAAACTTGGCCATTGAGACTAAATGGTGTCACATATTATTTATATAAAGAATATTTAAATAAATGTTAAACGTCCACTTAGTTGTTATATATTTTTTTACGTGTACAGAAGAACTACACATCAAACTTACGATACAATGAAAATTAAAACCAACTATTTACTATATGGTTTATTATATGTAATTTTTGAGTTTCCATTTTTTTTTTTATGAATTTAATGGTAACTGCAATTGAAATTGGATTTTTATCGAGAAATTCTGATAGTTTTACTTGTATATTTACGCACCTACTAATGTCTGAATACGTGCGACATTCTATCTTTATATGATTGACTGTTATCTGTGCGCCACTAGTTGGACATGTTGGGGGGGGTCGCTTTTATACATTAAGTATCTGTTGGAAATTTCGGTGTTATATTTGTTTATAATGATATTTAAATTTGATTAATTTTTTTTAATTTTATTTTTTTTTAACATTCAAACTTATTTAGAAAAAATCTTCAGTCAAAATTTCCAAACCAATGAGACATTATAATAAATAAAAAGCAAAACTCACACAGCTTAGTAGTCACAGGCCGTTGTAGATATTGCAATGAATAAAATTTTCGTGGCATACTCTATATATCTATTAGAACATAATTGTGCAAAATATTACAAAAATAATAAACGCAAAAAAAGAACAACGGCAATATCGAAAAAACACGATCATTTCAAAAAATAATTACATGATGCTCAGCTCAACTCCAAAGTTTGCGACTTCTAGTGCGAATTCGCTTAAAATCATTCTTGGGGAATACATACTATAAATATATAGTAAAAGAAACTCGGAAGTTCAGAACGTGACCAATTATCACTCCGAGGGAAGGAAAACTATTAGATAGGAAGGTACGTGTGATTTCAATCGACCGGGATAAACGGTCGGAACACGTTTTTTGGAAAAACAATAACGATAGTGTACCGTAGAGTCAGAATTATCCTTATCACTCTCACTCTCTCTCTCTCTCACTCTTTCTTTCTGTCTCTCCGTATATAAATATTATATAATATTGTGTATATGAGATACTGTTTATGTATACTATTTATCGAAATATTGTAACGTTTACAGAAATAATGATAGATATCGAAAATGTAATTTCTGTTGTAACAAAAGCTGTTAATTTTATTAGGGCTCGTAGACAGTTTAAAATTTTTCTTTTCGAAGTATAAACTAAGCACAGTGATGTGCTATACCATAATCATATACGATGGTTAAGCAGAGGAAATGTTTTGAAACAATTTTTTGATCTACAGGAATAAATTTAAATATTCATGATCGACAAGGGAAAACCAATTTTAAAACTTAAAGATAATAATTGGTTATAATATTTGGTAGTTCTTACAGATATAACAACACATTTAACTGTTTAAAATTTTTAATCACGTGGACCTGAAATGTTCATATTTGACATGTTTAATTCTATTAAATCATTTGATACAAAATGAAAATTATTTATTAATCGGATTGACTGCAATCATTTTAGTTATTGAAAACTACCAAATATTTAAAAATAAAATAAAATCATTGTGTTCAACAAATCGATTTGTAGATATGTCAAAATGATATTTCATCTCAATTTTCAGATGTTAAACTACACGAGAAATCATTGCGTTTACTTGAAAATCAATCTAATATTGATGAAACTTATGTTGACAGTTCTTTTCAGTTTGAACTTATCGAGTTGAAAACAAATTTATTTTACTGTAATGAATTTTAAAAAAAATGAAAAAAAAAATTATACTTAAATAGTGTATTTAAAACTTTTAAACGAAAATGTCCCTGCTTTGAGATAAATTATGATGAAAATGGTGATTGTATGAATTTATCTCGGCATATATTTTCAAGAATGATTTAAACAAAATCAATTTAAAAATTACAACTTACAGTGAATCTTAGTTGATTTTAAATATTGGATCAATTAAAATCCAACCATATTTTTCATTAATAGTTACCAAAACAAGCTCATATTTTACATAAAAAATAAGTATAGAAAATGTTTATACATTTTTAGTCTTATCAATATTCTTATTATTACTATTATTTTTGTATTTTTAAAATATTTAAAAAAAAATTCACCAATCAATAAAAAAATATATTTTGTAATAGTTTTACTTTTTTGAAATATTTGGCTTTATTTGAAAATGGCTATATGAAATAGCTTCGTAAAATACAAGTTTTGAAACATCGGGTTATAGGGTTCTAATCTCTGAACAAAGAAATACTATAAGTCTATCTTAAATCAGGAATGAATCTAAAGGAGAGGATCCAAGCACTCCACCCCGGTTCATCAAAAAAATAAATATAAAAAAAAAACCATTGGAATTTTGACTCTAGCCTTTGAAGTACGAGTATACAAGTTACGGTTTAAAATATGTATTGATTCATAGTACAAACCGTACGGTAACGTGTTATCATAAACATGTGCCCTTAGTGTTTTAAAAATTCAACCCCTCCATTATCTTGGTCTGTATCTGCCTACGGTATCAATACGAGTGTTAACATGAAAATGTTAACATGTTAAAAGAAAAAAACAAGGCTAACCCCCGATCGGTTCGAGGTCCGCCGCCGTTCTATTACACAAAACTAAACCATTGACGGTTGTATAGTGATATATCGTTTACACAACACCCGTATATCGATACACGATTCCGATATATATGTTATGTACCGATAATGTAACGATTGTTACATAATTATTGGTCTACACACATAATCTGTACATTGCTGAGTAGACACTACGTTCTAACTAAGGCATGTATCGCTACTGTATATCCCTTTATGCTCCCAAACTACGGTTAAATATATTTAAAAGGACCAGAAAAACTTGAACATCACATATATCTAATTGGTCACTCCCGACCACGTTACAATAATCAAGATTTGCTCGCGATCAATCGTTGCGAGTGTTGTGATTCGGAGGAAATTCTGAGAGTGCAGTTATTATTTTTTTAAACCGAAAATGTCAAAAATATAACTGGCGGCTTCAAAGCGCCAGTGCTGCACACATTTTGAAACTAACTGCATACTGTTAATTTTGAAGGGCTGAATAAATTTTGCCCGTATATCGTCAATCGCGGGCTATCAATCTCAGAACGGTATTTATACATACATGTAATAGAATCGTGATTACGCGATATCACTAACAAACACGACTATATGACGTGCGGACCGAGTGATATTGTAATTATTTAAATACCGTTTACGGTATCAGTGGGTTTTTTTTTATTCTAAACAATTCAACGAAAACCGTCGACAGCGGCGGAAAACGTTTACCCCCATCCCTACCACCGATACACCATCTGGGAGTGATAATTCACCCCATTCCGCGATAAAGCCGTGTACGGACGACGTACCCCGTGGATAACCGAAGACACAACAATGAGAACGATGTAGCCTCATGTTACATGTGTACGCGCGGTCGGACACGTATGCTCACCGTGTGCAGTGTTGTTACACTAGGACCGTGTACGGTGCACCTCGTCTGCGAGCGCGTTTAATAATAATCACCTACAGGGCAATGAAAATAATTTATTCACACCGGGAAAACGGCGGCGGCAGGGGGTGGACGCCTCCGCTGCAGTATTCATCCGACGGGAAACAAGCCAAAACATCAACCTCTTGTGCGGTGCGCATAAATCATGCAACGCGCGACGCACTCCGGTCCGAAAACCAACCCCCGCGCGACCCGACCTGGCACACGGAGTCCTGCTGGCGTACCTCTCCCCCGAGCAGGTCCTGGTCGCCCCGCCGTTCGCTTCCCGGCGGAACACCGCTCCAGTGGCCGCCGCCGTCGCCGTTCGCACCCTCTCGAGAAATTAATTATCAACAGCGCGAAAAGTTAAAGGGACCGTTAAATCCACCGCCGAGTCCGTTCCTACACGCGTATGTGTTATTTGCGTTCGCGTCGTACTTGTTACGTCCTCGGGACGCGGTCCGGTTCCTCGGGGAAACATTTCTTTGAACTTATCGCGAGAACACACGTACGACCGGTTCGCGTAAATTTACACTTAAGTTTACCTCTTGATGTGGACCGGAATGCGCTCGCGTGCGGTTTACGCGCACATATAACAACGCGCGTACAAGTTTATCCATCCGCCGCGTGCATACGTAACCGCGGTCGAATCTGGTTCGCTCGTGCCGGGATACTTAGAAAGAAGGAAAGGTGCGCGAAATAATGTTCCGACGTGTACGATGACCGCGTGGAGAGGAAAGATGTTTTGCAAAACGACCGCCGCCAAAAAGACGGGTATACGCGACCGTTCACATGTACTTCAACAGCTATACAAAGTAAGTACGCCGTAGCACTTTTCCTCGCCGCTGCGGTTCCGCGCATACATACACTTTCCAACTATTTGGGAGAACTAACAACGACATTGCGATCCGCCAACTGTGCACTATCCCGCCCCCGGGGGGAGACCTTGGTGGTTTGCCAGTGGATAAAACGAATTTCGTTTCGTAATTTTTTTCCTACTCGCTAATTTACTGGGCCGTTTACGTGCACACACGCGTGTGTACATTCCCACTAAATTTTAATATAACGTAACGGTGTAACGTATGCGATGGAATTCGGAAAGGGTTCGCGTTATGGGTGGTAGCTGTAGTGGTACAGCGAACGAACGTTTCGAAGTTTTCGTTTTTCCAGTCATAACGGCAAACGATCTCCCTACACGTGATGAATTATTATACTCCGCACTGTTGGTGAACGTACGTCATGTTCAGTTTTTGCGTAGACGTTTACAGAGCAATCAATTATTATAAATATTATTGACATTAATTGCATAGCGAGTTCAGCCGAACGTAAAATATACTGATAATCATTTACCTACGCATAAATTACTGTACAAACGCGACGCTGTTTTAAAATATACATAATACATAATATACATAATACGGTACACGTTCATCGATTACATATATTACAGAGCTTGACGAGCCCCGATTTGATTTCAGACAATAATATATTCAAACCGACGACTTATTTCGAAATACATAATTTATTCGTTCTGTAAACATCAGTGGACCGAATAAGAAAAATGTTGAATGACCTGAAGATGATGGGAATCAATAAGCGAATCTCAAATCCACTGAAATTACGTGTATCTGTTTAAACGAATAAGTGAAAAACGTGTACCATATTATTTTATTTTCAACTAAACGAAAATCATGAAAATAGCACCGAGAGAGTATAATGAATCTTATAAATCATCAACACGAAAACAATAATAAATATAAAATACGATACCGAAAAACAGTAGACTTTATAAGCTTTAATGTTTTCCGCTCACTGAAGTTCTCTGTGCTAAATAGTGTATCATAAAACAGAATCAATAACATCGTAACGTCGTTATGTCTCGGTGGTTTTTGAAAATGTGTATTTTGTTATTTAAATCACTTTTATTCGATATTTGAAAGTATAGCGATTTCGAGTGTAGGTTTTTGGACATATTCCAAAGAGACAGTACAACAAAATATCACGATCAACGAAATATGTATCCATCTAAAAAAAAAAAAATCATGTAATAGGGTTCCGTAGCTTTTATATTAATCGTACAATATATTTAATCTAAATCTCGTTATAAAAGAGCATAGAATAAATAATAAAGTTATTTTACATTTTCATAAACTATTTTTAATATAACACGTTATTGAATTTGTTCAGTATTCTCGTACCGACAGCGAAAGGGAACGCTGGAATACTTCAACGTTTTTGCTAAGCTGATTTGTGACACCCCAATAATTAAACATTTTTTTTTCCTATAGTCACTGAGAAGTGGAAGAACACTCATTGTGCTTGTATGTGTCAATTTTCCGACAAAACTATTGAACATTATATTGATTTCTTTTCGCGTAGTTGTACCGAATACTCCATCGGGGTTCGATGATTTTGCTTTTTATTAGTTTATTTGAATATGAAAAGAGGAGGGGATACCATACATATGCATTTCTAAATCTTCCTTTTATTCGGAAAGCCAAATGAATTCTCACAACATACTTTTAGGTAGAATTTAATTTTTAGAGTATTCTCTTATTCTCTATGCTAAAAATAACAGTTAAATAAATAAAACTAAACGTAGTATAATACGTATCTTTAGTTCAATATTTTATTGACACTGAACAATGGTATTAATACTAATTTTGTATGTATAATTTATCATCGGAATGCTTACATGATTATAGTTTACCGAAATATATTCACCGATTCCGTATTGACAGCAGCACATGCACATCAATAACAATTTATCTTTGACTCTCAAACGAAACCGAGTAATTATTCAGTTAATGTTATATGAACAATATTATCAATTATAATAACAATAATAATAATATGTACAGTTATATGATTTACTTTTCATCATAATATAAAACGAAGTTTAAAATAATACCTTGGCCCTTTCGGGATACAAACACTATGATATAAATTGTTGAAAATCAACAACTTACCATAGCATGTTTCTCATTATAAGCATCATTAAGGCAAATTCATTGCTGCTATACTAAATAGTGTGAATAAAAATGTTCATTATGAAGATTATTTCTTTTTGAAACTTCGTTTGCCAACAACAAATGTTTTTTTTTTCTTTATTCCGCCCTTCTAATTAATATAATTAAAATAACCTCTCATTTTGAGAAATAATAAAAAAAAAATGTATATGGTGTTAAAAGTTTCAATGGAATTACAATTCTTATTAATCATTTAATTTTTTTATTTTTTATTAAAAAAAATTAAAATAATGCTCGGTCGTAAATCTTGATGGTGTACTAATATAGTTACGAAACAATTATTCAATTATATATATATATTAAGTTTGTCGAAAATTTATTCATTCAATTATTTGTTTCGTTTCTATAATAATAATTATATTTGAATTATTTCGATTTTATCAGTTTTTTGACGGGGAAGGGAAGAATCTATTATAGGATATAGAAAGTTTTTTTTAATTTATCGTCTCCCATGAAATCTTGCACGTAAAAAAAAGTATTTATAGATTTAATAAAATTAGCTACAATTCGTATAACACCGGATCGTTTAAAAAGAAAATCAACGTAATATTTTAAAGAACGTCATCGATGATGAAAATAAAATAATAGGCGACTGAATGAAACTATTACGTACATATTTGTATACATTAGAACATTTCAACTTTTATTTCTTTCGTCCGTCTCCTAATAATATCATCGTTAATTGAACATAGGACTAATGGGTTCATTTATCGTCTCATAGTGTGTTCAATAGCGTTGACGTAATAATACTCTTCGTCGAAACTCAAAAAGTTTCTTCGTTTTTTTTTTCTGTATTTTATTACAGCACATTAAAGACAGTAGCTAGTTTTTCTACAGACATGATTTGATTAAACGCTTGTAAATTACATTCAAAAGGCATCCGAACGAACAAAACTTTTTGGCCGATCAAAGTTGAAAACGTCTGAAAACGTATCTTCTCCGCTCGTACTCGGTGTATTAAGGTAGTCTTCTACGTTACTAAACATGTATCGTTACGTATAGATGGATATAATAAATTTCGTGTAATCGTTACGATGTGTCATTGAAATCTTTCTCCGACAAAAATAATAATATACAGCTAGGTAAAGGTGCGTATAAATTTAACCAAAACTCGAAAACTATAAAAGAAAACAATTATTTTTCAGATATAAATTTTTTATATTGCGTATACCACTACTACTATTAAAACGAAGCAAATAAATTATAACTGGGAAAATTTAATTATTTGTTTTTTGTGTGCTTGAAACGTTCATTTGTTTATTTTTTATTTTTTTTTTTTATTTATTATTATTATACCGTACGCATTCACGACCACTATAGATTGTTTAATAATAATGTGTCGGAGGAAAATAATAAACCACACCGAGAAACAATAACTTTGAAACTGTTGGTTGATTTTCATGAATAACTTTTAGTTATTTCCTGCGGTACTTTTTTCCTCGCCGTACACATGACCCTATAGTATTATTATATGATTTACAAAGCTTTTTTCTTCACAATGCATAAATATCATACATGTATATTTATGGTTTGAAACAAAAAATCTTAAAACAACTGCGACACACAGATCGTGTGCCGTATGCGCTCAGAATATGTACGGAATACGAGTATTCGTCATCGAACAATTGACGTGAAGCCAAATACGTTGAATGCGGTCAATCACGCGCGTTGGATCGGGTACTGCGAGTTAGGTTAGCTTTTCAACGCGAACATTAAAAGTCGTGTTGTTGTTTATTTTTTTTTTTTTTTAAAAAAAAAGTAAATACTCCACTTATTATTCGAAACAGAAAATTATAAAACCTATGATACATTGAAATTACGTACTGAGAGCCGGTACTTGAACTTACAACCATGGAAAAACGCATATTCGTTTTTAACAACAATCATTATTCCTACACGTGCCGTGCACAGTGTTTGTGTCTATATACGTATTTCTAAGCGCGTGCGTACCATTGTTTCCGCGGAGCAAAAATAAAACATGTTGAATTCCGCAAAATGAAAACGGTGAAACGTTCATTTGTTTTCAAGATTAGAACACACGATGAATGGTTACGCGCACCAAATTTTTCGAGTAGCTCTGTGGGCCGCACGTCGACGAGTCCGGGTGGATAAAGTGTTTAAATGGATTCCACAATACGACGCACGCCAGTTTGTATACGCACACGGCGAGGTGCGGAAGAGAGTGTTTACTAGGGGTTTTTTTTTATCATTTAAATAAAAGAAATTGCGAAAAACAAGCGAACGTTTATTTGAACTGCTTTGCATGAGAAAAAGCCTATAATACGTGTACACATGCGCGTGAAGCAGTAAAGCCTAAACCCTTTAGTAGGCACCTAAATTATTCATAGAATGATTTTACCGCCTCACCGATAAAATATTCACAGAACACACACACACACACACACACACATATACGCATATATACACGTATACATACGTACTTACACTACGTGTGTGGTGGCCGGTCGCGAGTGTTGGTCACGAGTGACCAAAAGGTCGAAACCGACTTATTCACCGGATGCACCTACACTGTATATACCTGTTATTTTCCTATTTGTTTGTGTGACGGCAAGTACTCGAATATATTCGAGGCAAAGTTTTACTCAAAATTATTGTGTACTCACGCAAACCTATTGCCTATTGTACGCCGATACAATGCGACTATACACACATACCTTTGCTTGTACTCGAAACGTGTTTGCTCGTGATGGCCGAGACTATGTCCGAGGTGAGCTACGTTTTTTGATAAATGTTCGTTTACAATAAGACTTCGCCGTAACGGAAATACAGAATCGTTCGGCATCAATCTAACCTTCCACGCGACTCGTGCACTGATATTTATACGTATTCGAAACGTGACCGTTGTAATTGCCCGCTACAGAAAAGACCGGGTTCCACCAGTAGCATGCGGTTCGTTACAAGTGATTTTGACTGCAATTGAACTCGGGCGATGAAAACGTACTAGTCTAGCAATGGTGTTCATAGCTCCGTGTGCTTTGAACCGATGACATTATAAAGTTTATAATATAAACTATCGATTCGACATTAAGAAAACTATAAGAGTCAGTAGTAAGAAAATGCATGTTGTTGCATTCGTAATCGGACGTTCAGTCGTTGTATGTTGTCGTGGTTCTACGTTATACAGTTACTACGCTGATAATAACAAAAAGGCTCCCGCTATCCTTCCTAACCCTCGACGAGTGCATGCAAAACGTCACACGTTCGACTACACGTGTACGTTCGTATGTACATGTAAATATATTTATACGTAGAATTATTCATTCGCAGATAAACCGGGACCCGACAAATAGGTTTCGACGGGCTGAGGGCCGACAAATACGTGTTTACACATAGGTAGGTGTACCTAGGACAATATAGATGACGACGGCGACGAGGGTCTTTTGCGTGTCACCGCACACGTGGTTACACACGTACAAACCCGCGCCATACATGATTAATTCCCACCACCGGCGCACGCAGCCTTCTATTTTAACCCTTTATTCTCTTTAACGTCGTTTTGCTACAGAAAATACACGAATTATTCGCAGCGCGATTTACCCCACTCGTTGTCGTTGTCGTTTATCGGTAACATTATTTTTTATTCCACTCCCACGCCTGCCGCACTACGTACCGACAACGGCATGTACTGCCGGGTTGGTTACTTTAAAAAAGTAATAAGTTACTTTACTCGTTACTCATTGCTTAGATGTAATGAAATTACATTGTACTTTACTCAAATAAAATTGAAATGAAATTACTTTACTTTTCAGTGAAAAAAATTGACTACGTTACTATCAAGTTACAATTGAAAAAAAAATTAAAAATTTAAATATTATATTAGCTTAAGATCGAATACTATAAAAAAAAATAATAATAATAATAATAATGCTTACTGCAATGTGCTTTCATAAACTTGATGAACTGATCTTGGATATCGATAACGGTTTTGAATTTCCAACACATAAATTAGATTTAACGTAATAATTTTTTCCATTATTCGATTCACATACAATTTTAAAAACGTATTACATTGGTGCCAAGAAAGGATTTAATTTATCCTCTTTGCAATACTTTTTAAAATTTCAAAAGTTACATTGTAATTATAATTTTGCGCCAAGTCGAAGGAATGAACTGTAAGTAGTGATACAATTAACTAAATAACTGTGTTTGGTGTTATTTTTATATGCCTAAAAAAATTAATTATTATATATAGAAATTCTATAGAATTCGTTTATGGTTTTATACAGTTTGAATATGTCGATGACCAAAGTATATTTATTTTTATTTTCTTAGCGTTAGGGTACTTACTTATCTTATTCAAATTGTATTGAAATTATAAATATAATACTATTGCTAATGCTCGTGTACATACATTTAAATTTCATCAGTACAATTTTTCATCCATATATTTTTGTTGAAAAGTTTGTTGGATTCTAAATACCTATTTGTAACGCGTTATGCCAGAGAAACTTTTCTCATCCTCCTTCGCTTTTTTTCCTGTCCATTTGTGGTCGGCCACCTTTGTCCTAAACCTCCATTCGTCTCGATTTTCTACGTCACCTATGCACACACCAACATCCCTCGTATTATTCACAATCGTATCCATCCATCAGAGAAATTACTTGTATATAATGGTCTCCATTACACTTTCGTTGCACAGTAAAAATTGTAACGATATCGCGTAACGCATTGCTATAAAATTAACGGTTACGCGTTACATTTCGGGCACGATATTAATGCATAACAGGTACCCTTCCCTATTACTGTTACGTCGTGTTACGCTTACGGTCGGCGCGAACGTCAACCGCTACCTAGGGGAGCTGTTTATCGATATGCCGTACCATAGTTCCGTGTTCGGTCAAAAAAAAATAAAAAAACATATTTGTCCCGCGTGCAAAAACAATAGCCAACGATAACGATAGCAACAAGTGCACCACTCCAGCGCCCCGTATGTGAGGGGGGAGACGGGTTGTTCCGGTCTTTATGAAAAACGATACCGTTCCGCGGGATTCGGACTGCGCGCCGGGAGGGTGTTGACCAGTTGCCCTCAGCAGCTGTTTTCGGCATTTAAAAAATGTACCAGTTGCCCTCACATATAATACACGCAATTACAACATAAAATAGAGGAGGTAAATATGTAAATAATACATAATGAACATTATAATATAATAAATATACTGTTTATGATTATAAATAGGTAACATACAATGTAATTGGTCAAAAGAATTAAACATTTGAAATTGTAATATTATATTGCAGGTACCTATTATGTTTTGTAATAATTGACTAACAGCTTTTATAAAATCCAATCTGGTATCATATCATATATATCATATCGTATATATAATATGTGAGGGCAACTGGTGCATTTTGCTCTTGGTGGTTTTGGTGGAATTGGTGCAGAAAAAGGTACTTGTGGGGGGCAATTGGTACACGTCGAGAGTGTCCGGGGGGGGGCACGAACTGAACGTCAAACGTCGACCAGATTGCCCACCCGTGCCCGTTCACGTGTTGTACTTCCCGAGTGCGCAGCTGTAAATGTTTAGCGCCCATCCGCGTGTTTTGTGTACGTGAGCACACCGTCGTACGCTTAATATCACTACTTATCGGAATAATAACTTATAGCCAGTGAAATTCTTAACGAGGACGACAAACTTTCAGCTCACTCGAACTATAAACTTCCGCGCCGAAAATAGAATTATCGCTCTTTGAGTTTACATAAATTAATTTCATTTTCATGCGTTTTAAATGTACAATTTAAATGAATTATCTAGTATATACATGTAGTGTCTGTACAGCGCAGCGTCTTAAACTCCGAAAGCATAAATTAAAGTGATATTAACATTGGTTAATAAAATTTACAGTCGTCGGATATACCATTGCTATTACGTGATGTACCGAACACATACAAGTACGGAATAATAATAATGCAACGTGTACAGAAAACGTGGCGCGAGTGAACTATCATATCAATTTTTAGCGTTTTGAATTACTTTGAAGGCTATCAGTTTGTGCGTTTCGGATTTCGATTTGTGGTTGCATTTAGATTTTAGCAATTGATAAAAAAAAAACTGTGATTATGGTTAATATTTATGCCATGATAGTAAGGCAAAACAGCGGGTTTAATAATTATTTCGATTGTTATAATTAAACCATCCAATGAATCATCTTAAAAAATTGTATTGTAAAGAAACGCTAATGTAAGCAATAAGAACTAAAGTTTTTTAAAAAAAAATTAAAAAAACTCTTTGGATATTAAATTTTTATTTTTTAATGCTTAGTCGAGGCAATATTTTTTAATATGAGGATTTGGGATTTTTCGATTTTAAAATTATCGATTTAAAATATTTTGAATATTTATTTTTAAAATAAATGTTCTATAGATTTTGCTCTGTTTGCTGTACAGTGCGTATAGACAATACACCGCGCATAATATTGTTTCAGCCTTATTATTGCGCCTCGAACGGTCGTTGCAGCTCTATCGTAAATAAAATATCACATTGTACTTAACCTAACCGTGTAACGGCTACACGACTATCTTGCGCAAATGATTTAAATAACAATCCCGTTAGGTCTTATCTTAACAACTCTATGCCAGCAGTGCTCGACGGTGAGTCCGCCTACCCTGATTTTACACCGAAATGAACGTGTTCGTTTAACCGCCAAAAGCGATAAACTTTGATCGTGTTTTCACGGCGGCATTGTGACGGGAAAATCGAGTGCTAAATATATTGACGACCGATAACATTCTGATTGTACATAATCTGCATTGATACATATATGTATATATATATAAATTACAATTAAAATACTCCGCATGGCACATATACATATAGCCAGTTATCTAATATCTTATAATCGGTGTTTATGATCCGTATATAAGTTATAGACGCTCATCTTACGTGTAATAATATCGTACTCGGCGCATTAGTGTCTTTGGTTGGTTATGTTTTCGGAATTTATTTACCGACCAAATATACACTGCTTGAAGTTTAATTTTAATTTAAAAAATGTATTATACGTCAAATTATATTCGTTGCAATAAAGTTTCGTTTAGTTTTAATAGGTACTTTTTTCTCGACGTAACATTTTATTTTTCATTTTGTAAGCCACGTATAATTTATACATAAAAATAATTTTTTTTTTTTTATATTTATACTTCAGTCAAAAACATTTCACAAACATTTAAGCTGAAACTATAAATAATAACCATTGGTCTTAATAGTAATATAATTAACTTTTAATTTTTTTTTTTTTTTAATTTATAATAACTCTACTTATGCGCATGTTTGTGTTTAACAAAAAAAAAAAAAAATCAGAAATACATTGCTCATATCACTGCTTGTGCTATTTTGCACTGCTATTTTTTCGTTAAAAATCAGATTGTGTTTATTGAAATTTACATGTTTCTTATGACAAAATATTCAATGATATATTTCAATTTAATTTTATTTACCTACGTAAAGATTAAAGTTCTATGTTTACACGTTGATGTTAATTGAATAAAATTATTAAAGTAACTCAAAATACATTTTTTAAGAATAAAGTATTGTAAATGCAAACCAAAAACCGGTTCAACTTATAAACTCAGCATATGAAGTTTAAACTTTTTGCGAGTTAAAAATTATGTTATAACTTTAAAGAAAACAAACTATGCAAACGTGCTCCGAGGGTACAACAATGTATAACAACAATTAAAATATTATAATATGTACGTATAAATTAAATTTATGTATCCTATTTATTAGCTTTTTCCTATCATTTCAGTTATTTTATTGTTATTATATATTTTATTGTTCAGATCGGTTATTTTAAATTCGGTTAAAATGATGAAAAATAAGTAAAATTACCTTTCGATCCACGTATTCCAGTTAAACTATTAGTAATATGTAACTTTCGATAGATGTCATCTATACTCTTTTTCTGAATTAAAACTTTTTTCGCTTAAGTCTTAACATTTTTCAAGCGTCCCAATATTTGAACTCGAATTGCAGAACATATCACATAGACGGACTGAACGTTTAGATTATTCTCTATAGTTAAATTTAAGAAGAGAAAAAATAGCAACGACTGAATCTAGTATTCTTTTATAGACATGGTAAATAGATTAATTTTATCTTAAGAAACCTCCAAAAATATTACTGACGAGAACAGTGCTTTAATTTTAAATACATCGAATGCAACACATTAGATCAAATAACACTAGATATGAAATAAAAAGAAAATAATACACAGTTATTTGCATTTAAAAAAAACGTTAAAGTCATATTTTACATTAAATTATGTTAGGTCGTAAATATATATACACATACATTTAATTGTTATAATGTATATAGGCTAACAGTTTTATGCAAAAGCACTGGTTTATATGTTTTTCGTGTAACTTGTATATATAATTTAATATTTTATTTTGTGATTACATAATATTCATAATCATAATAGCAATTGCGCACGATCATTTCAAAATTAAGGAGGTTCGAAACTGACATGACGAGTTATGTAATATTTTACACGTGCGACGTAGTAAAAACTATTAATACATTACCATTTTTTTATACACATAGAACGAGCTCTATTCGAAATTATTTTAGTATTAAAATTGAATTTACAGATATCGAAGATATAAATCTGTTCATTATTATTAAATTGCAAGTGCGAAAGACTACGAAGACAACCTGTCCGTACGAAAAATATGAACTTTCCGCTGAAACCTGACCTACGTGGTGTACGGTATTTTTAGCCGTTTGGTACACGTGGATTCTTAATATTGTGCTATGTAACCACGTAATAGTATTACATACGCGTAAACCGACGGGGAAAATACAAGAGATAGAAGATGGTTTTACGAATGAGAGAAAATATTATAATATATAAAATAATAACAGTGATTGTCGAATCGGTATGTGCAGGTGTAACGGAGCGTTAAGCTTGGAGTGTCGTCATCAACACGGGGGCTGCGAGAAGATTGAGAAGAGAGGAGAAGTCGCAAGGACAAATATAGTCTGAAGCATCTATAACAGCGAGATTAATTAATCTCGAAACTCCTTGTATGTTAAGCAGGTGTACACAATACACACACACACACACACACACACACACACACACACACACACATACACACCAATTTATACGTATATATATATATATGTTATATACAACGAGACTTATGATGTAATTTAAATTTAACATTCGTAGCCTCCCGCGCATCGTCACCACCTGCATGGTTATCACGGGGTGACCCATGGGAGTGGCAGGGTAGTTAGTCGTAGTGGGTCTGTCAAACGGCACACCGGCAACGGATTATCATTGCCCTCAGCCTTCGACGCGTATCATCGTCTGCTCATCAGCTTTGCCCCGGGCTCTACTGCTATTACCATCACCACCACCACCACCACCGACCGACCGACAACGAGTTGCACGTCTGCTTTTCCTATTATCTTTCTCCGTCGCCCTGTAGAACCTTTCGACGTTCGGTTTTAAATCGTAGACAACGGGTAATACACTATTTTCGCGGAGTTCTTTGAAGCGCGTGGAGGGATAATGATCGCAGTGACACGTGGGCCGAGGAGGGAAAACGACCTGCTCCGCACTCGTCGGTTATATATATATAATCCCATAATGGTTTTAAATTAATCGAACATTAACACGCGCCCTTTGATTAATATACTCACTCTTCACACTGCAATGTGTGTGTGTGTGTGTGTGTAATATTACGCATATATTAAGCAGTACGTGTTCGCATAGATTCACATACTACATCAGCAGTTATAAACGTATACGCGCGTTGTTCACTATTATTTGTAACGCGTGCGTCTTTGATCCCTAAAGTCTCCCCTCGCACGTAGGAAAAAAAAACAAAATTAAATAAATGAAAAAAAAATGGCTCACACCACGTGGCCGCCACACGCGCCACCCTTTTCGTCGTGTTTTCATCCCTTGGGACATTGCGGACGCGATACCCGCACGTATCACTGTGTTATACACACACACACACACACACACACTATTATATATATATTGTACATCGTTCTCGTTTTGCGATGAGTCAGATATACGCCGTCGTCGTGTTTGTTTTTCATCTGCATCGACCAAAGGTCCTTCACTGTAACTATATATATTTATATAAATATTATGTATTTATAGGGGAGATTGAACCCGCGGACGAATTCGCTTTTGATGTTTCCGTCGATCTCTTAACTGCGCCGCACACAATGATCGTCATCCCGTTTTCTTTTTGATCATTTTCAAACAAACACATAGCTTCGTGGGCACCACAAGGGGGGGGGTTGCACTTTTACTTCAGTGCATTTTTAAAAATAAAAACCAAATTCAAAAATCTAAGATAGAGGCTGTTATTATCATTATCGAATTTCAAATAGCCCGCATTATTCTGTAGCCGTCGAAAAAACTATTATAACTTTGCACTGTCGTAATAGCAAATATTCTCCTGCAACTTACATAATTTTATCATAATTTCGAAATCAACGTATACGTTATGTAACCTCCAGACGAAATTCCTGATATCGCCAATGCTTAGCCTAGAACCGTACGCACAAGTCATTGCATAAATCTACGTTTAACATTAGATCTACGGTTCAGGGCGTATTTTAGACGCCGATCGTGTGCTGGCTCACACCTCGTGGCCCGACGACGAGCGGTTGGTTTTAACGAAATAATACGTATTATAGTTATACATTCATACGATAAAATTTATAATTATACATTATTTTATTTTATGTTGATCCTCAAAAATTTGCCGCACCGGGGGGCAATTGTCCTCCCCTTGCCACACGTTGAACACGGCTCTAACCACATGTTACGCGCGGATTCTACACAAATGGTTTGCCACGTCGATCGGAACGCGTTCCGCGGTACTGACTTCGCACGCCGCCACGTAAACGTAATCGAATGCATATATTAGATTTTAACACGAAATGAAACAGACACGTAAACGAAGTTACCTACTGCGCTGAGGTTGTTGTAGACCAAGAATACTTGTCAAAAACAAATCGTAGCCCGTAGCGACGAGAAAAAATAAACGTATATATAAAAAAAAAAATACTTCTCGTGCTCGTCCCTCGGGTCGGTGTAATTTTATTCGCGCGATTTCCAAATCGTTCCCGACGCGCATTCCTTATTTTTTGAAAGTATTTATAACGCGTGGAAAAATGATTTCAATGCACAGTTCGTCCGCGTGCAGCACGTAGATTACAGGAGTAAGACTTATGTTTTATACACCATGCATGCAATACCAATTTTGTCCATGACAAACAAATTGTTGATATTCATACAATAAATCATATGGTATTATAGTAATCTCGTGTTCGTATATGTAATTCAATTTTTTTCATTTTTCCCCCCGACATTTTGGCAGTTGTATCACGAATTTTTGCGCACGAACGGTTCTTTTATTGAATCGCTAAAAAACCAACAGGATACGAAAAGACGAATTTCCCGCATTCGTTCCTGATCTGTACACATATATACGAGTATAAATACACCTACACGTTATAAATGTGCGCGTGCGTGCATATATTTACGATGGAAACGTAAATACATTCGGAATCCACGCCAAATATATGACTTATTTTATGAAAACGTCTTTGTTTGCGTAAAAATACATAAATGCAAACGACGTGCTTTCAAGTGTATTCCATTCTGTACAAACCGCAAGCTTGTGAATGTTAGGGTGTGGTAAATTATCGCCACTTGTTGTTCATTATTGTTTCTCCTTCGTGCGGAAAGGGTGAACTAACTCGTACGCATCTTAATGTGCTGCCGGGAATAGGTTAAGGTCATAAATCCGCAGTTATCGCACATCGAATTATATAATATGTGTGTAACGTACATTCGGAAATATAAATTAGAATATTTCTGCTTCAAGTCGCTTCTGCTGTACATTTTTTTGACGTTCAAACATATGTTTACAACCCTCTAGCTGTAGTTTTACGTAAATATGAAAAAACATAACTTCTTGAACGGACAGTTTAAGCATTTAATCTCTTCCTTTGACTGAATTTTTTTCCAATGCGATTGGTATACATCTTCATTTTTCTATGTCTGTTCAAAAATTACCATTCAACTCTATCATTTCATATCAATTCATATCCAAAATATCAGTTACTACTGTACCAAAATAAAATAAAAAAATAATATATTTTTACGCTCATTTAATATGCTAATATTAATTACATTTTAACTTCGTGTAACAGGCTCTCGTGCACGTACGTTTGCGTACTTCATACAGGGTATAATAAGGTGGTGTCCGATGCGACATCCAATTATTTGAAAAACATAGGCGCGGAGGTAATTTCGGCGCATCCGAAGTTTTACTCGCGAAGCAAAAACCCGTTAAAAGTTCGACGCGAACCAGAGTGTAATGCTCGTCGGCGGTATTCGTCGCACACCCGTCCGCGGGATTATTACCCGTAATATATATTATTTATATATATATTTCGTACGTGCATCATATATATGCGTGACGTGTAGTATCACGGAGGCGTGTGGTCCGTCCCAAAAACAACGTACATTTTTCATTACCCGGCACACGACAACAACCGCCGTTAACTCTTACCGGGTAACCAGTAATAACAAAACAGTGTACGTACGCGCGCGCGCGCGCGCGCGCGTGTGTGTGTGTGTGTGTGTGTGTATGTGTGTGTATACGTATCACACACGCATACTCGCAACAAAATATTTCGTACGTATACCAATAATATCGTGTACGTGTGTATGCAGTTGTAGTGGTGGGTAAGTTCATTTCGGTTTCGGACCGACCAGACGAGAAGAGTGTTGGCCGGAAATTAGAAAACTTGTACGAATGCACACGCATTAACCGTGCGGAATAGTTCTGCGGGACGAACACGAGCGCTCAACAATCACCTGCATGCATCGCAAGACTTTACCCGTGTTATTTTTCACATGATTTCTTTATTACCCGTTCGTCGGCAGTCGTCGACGGCTTACGTGACAAAAGTAACCAAATGCCCGTGTGACGTTTAACGATACATTGAAATGTAAATGCCAAACACGCGTAATATAAGTAATAAGTAATATATAAATATTTAACTTGTGTAGGAGATTTTATTACGCGTACGGGTACGCGAAACCTTTGTGCGCTGTACACGCTACCTGCACGTGTTGTACACTACTACGTGCCCGTGGAGTTATACGTTCGATGACTGCGACGAACGGTCGTGATTGTGTTATTATCATCGGTAAACATTTGCAAAACCGTGGTGCACAAAAATCAAAGGGATTTATTGGTTCCGCAAAAATTCCGGTCTCGAAAAGAACTGTCTATCGACTCCACCGGTTACAGTTCGTAAAATTAGAACATATAAGACCGAATAAAAATTGTCAATAATTAATCAATAGTAAAAACATTTCTATGTTAAATATGTAAAAAACGTTTTTATATACTACCAAAAGTAATTTATCATTATTAAACTATAACATTTTAGGTATTATTATAATTATACTAAACAATTTTTAAATTTTTTTCGACGTTACAATATATAAACATTTCATAAAATTAGGTAGATCGATTTTCTACAATTTTGTATTTATTATTTTTTCCCTGTAAATATAATCATGTGAAAATAGAAACCGCCGGAATCGATAGTTAATTTTTATGAATATTAATCGACGGAGTCGATATTTAATAGGCGAAATCGATATATGCTCATATTTCAGTACCTACCCGTCCACTTCTTTCTTTATCAAACCGTCGTTGCAATTTTTTCAAAAAACATTAACTGAAAAACTATTTAATATTAAACTACCTATCCAATTATATTTTACCAACTCAAACTAAGAATTAGCAAACTCTAAGAGGCTTTTTTCTCCTTTATGTTATAGTTAACTAAAACTAGTGTATGTCATTCTTATTTTAGTATTATATTTTTATCAGCTATCGTGTTTTGTGTTGGTGATATGTTTAAACTTAGAAGTTTGCTATGTGTTTATTCATCCAAAATATTTACATATCTAAATCCAACCACACACCCACCATACAGTTTTCGCTATTACGCCATAAAAACCTCTTCACCACACCATACCACTGATTATCATTATCATATCACGTTTTATATTTTGTCATATTTACGTATTATCGCTTCATTATAAAAACGCAAAGTTATTCGTTATTCGAAAATGCGGCCATTTTCTCCGCGATTACAAATTATCTATTTCTTCGATCTCAATTGTATAGTAATATAATAAATAAATTATAAGATCAGTGATCGACTTGGCAAAATTAAAGAAGGGGACTCTGTTTACTTTTTAAAAAAAAAGCGTCTCCAAAAAAGCTTTATAATTATAACGTAATAATAATAGGGGGACGAAATTTCTGAAAATTAGTTAGGATACTCCGTCCCTCTGCATCCTTTCACAAACCGAGAACTCTATCGATATATTATATTATGTGACACGAACCGGATTTCTTATTCCAAACACTGTGGTCAGATGGATAAGCAAAAATTACATCGAATGATAAATAAAAAGAAAACACTGACAGGGTAGAGTAAACGATTTTGAATATGTTCATGTTATTGTGTAAAGTAATTAAATTTTTAAAATCGATATAAAACATTAAATCATTGTTTAGTAAAATATTTTTGGAATATAAATTAATCAAATCCGCAAAGATTTTTTATACATTCTGAGTGTTTGTGAAAAAATAATCATTAATTACGATATATTTTATTATGACAATTAATGAACAACATTACTGGAACGTGAAACGTTTGTGCAATTCTATCTAAAAGAAAAAAAAAATGCAATTTATTCATACTTCAATAACAAATACATTGTTCATCAAGATGAAAATATTCGCTCGCAGTTCAAACTGTTTTATATTATAATTCTATAATAAAAATAATACAAAAAAACTATTAGATTTGCAATAAAGTGTATATTCTCATCTTATTTACATTATTTTATCACTCAACGAGAGAACCTCGGCATTTTGAACATTTGTCATAATTTATTATACTTCACTTGGTACCAATTAGCCTAGTTCTGTAATGATCATGATATTAATCCTTCGGGATGGTGCACTTTCACTTTACAGGATTATCTGGAGAATATAATTGCAGATCTGTCTGTCCTTTATACATAAAATAATCAAATTTTCAAAATCCAGATTAATCGTTATGGTAAAATCAATTTTCAGAGATTGCACAGCAGATGCCAGCAGCAATATATCTTTAGTACAAATTACCATATTTCGTTTTTATGACTATTATTATTAATTATTATAAATTTGATAATATGTATATTGAATTCACTGAGCATCGAACAACATTATTTTCCAGATGATGGATCCGATGGATTGAATGATAATCATTTTTGAGACCGTTCGACTGCCAATGGTGAAAGTCTGTTTATAATACTTTTATTACCAACAGCAATGAGTTATGGCCCGATTTAACTATGTCATTTCTGATTTTGTTGCGTACAAATCGTTGTTGATAAGTTAGTAGAAAAAAATTATTTCGCATCACACGATAAGACCAACGCACTTGTCCGGTTTTAAGTAGACGCCTATGCGAAGGCGTTTACTATTTACAATATATATTGAAATAATGATGTCACCTATATGTACATAGTTTATGACAAAATCGTAAACATGATTTATGTCTGAGACCATAAGGACGCAGCTCGCCTTAATAATTCTCCTGAGTTTCACAGATTGAACTGTAGAGTTTTGCCATATAATCTCGCTAGAAGCTTTCACCACTCAACGCGTCTAATATTCATTCCGTATTTCGCTCTAATCAAAATGAAAACACCATTTATTTTTAGAGGACTTGAGTATATCTCAAGGACCTAATCTCTTGACACAAACCCTAAATACACCTACGGCTAATATAAATTGCGTATAAATAAATATATACATATATATTTGTATAAATGAATACATTTGGATACAATGTAAATTACCATATATGATAGTCGAAAAATATGTAATATAATTTTTTTTTTTTTTTGTTATTGGATACGATCAGAGTTACAGGAAAAAACACAATGACATATGTGCGGACATGCAGACATTTTCCATGTTATTATAGATAAGAGCGTAGCCAATTTAAATAATACATTTTTATAATTCAGTACGAACATATTATCTCCGATCACAAAGGCCATAAAAATACGAACGGTATATTTTGATAGACGTCAGAAGTATGCGCTTGATTGTATCGACCATTTTTATTTTATTTTCAATAACCGCGATGACGGATCGAAATACCCGATTGTTGATTTTTTATAACAATATTATGTCATTCACGGTACCTACTTGTTGGGTAGCTGCAGGTGATTGATTATCCAACGGAATAAAACTCGCATCGCAGTATTATAATATAATATACGTATAAATATTAAATATCCTCGTGTATTATGAAAAAAAAAAAAAAATAAATGAAAAATAAGCTATTCCGTTTTAATAATATGTGATATATCATTACTCGTATGAGTTCTGAAAAATAATTCGCCTTCTGCTACTTTTCGCGTTCCGTCAAAAACGTCATAAAATGTAAATTACTTTGATCCGACCGTTTTGCCATAGGTGTTCGTATAATACGTGTACACGTTCATACGAGTACGCGATAAAAGGGACGCGCGCGTATTCTTTGAAACTAAAATAGCAAGAGTGAGTATGAGTAGTGAGGGGAGAGAGAGGTGGAAATGCGTTATGTGAAAGACGTCGCATATGTATGATGATACCGAATCGTGAACAGCCCTGTAAGTGCTTTGTTGACGATTCTAAATTAATTACTGAAAACTCTGTGTACACAATAATAAACTACGTCGGAGTAGATTCGCATAAGTTTAATCGGATTGACTACGCACTAAATGAAATTGGTATTTGACAATGGTCGGAATATACTGTACCGTTCGAACGTTATGGAAAGGTCTCCAAAAATGTCTAGAGCGTTTTTGGTACACATGTTATTGTTTCGACCTCATACATAATATATGCACACTGTTGTATACCGCGGTACCTATGTAAACAATATTTATATGGTTGCGAAATCTGTGTTAAAATAATTGTACACCGCGATGTTTATTTTGGAAATTTTTCTCGGACCGTGCACCTGAGTAATAAGACATAATTCTATGATATAATGTAATAAATTAGTGTTATGACGCATTAATATGATCACGAACGGAAACATTATTGGCTTATCAAAAAATTAATTAAAAATTCGTTGAAAATATTTAACGTTTTTTTTTTTTTTTTCTGACCGTTTTCTTAATTAATAAAAAAATTATATTGCAACGTTCATGTTGTACGATGCTGCGTTCGATTTCTAATACCGATCATCGATTGGACCAAATTGAAAATGTGTTCCCAACCGTTTTTACTGGCTTGAAAAAAGTTTTTCGATTGTAAAAATTGGAAAATTTAATCGTAAATAGCCGCAACAGCTCCGTTCTGAATCTAATAAACACAAAAAGAAATGCGGTTCGGTAACAATGTTGTTATAAAATGTTGAAGAATGACAAGATAAGAAACGCGAAAGTGCGGTTTAGAATTTATCGCATTTCCATTCCAGTCGGACGCGGTCGTCGACTACGCGTATTGTGAATCTTGTTTATTCCGAGACGCGCGAAATCTGCATTACGGGTCGAATACGATAAATGAAAATTAGAGTGGAGTTGATGAAAATTAAAATGTCTGTGGAAAAAACGGAAACGTAATTGGATTTACGCCGATTTCGATATATTGTTATTTTTGGAGTTTACAACCGTATATATATATATATATATATATAACGTAAAGATTCTGCAGGTGTATACGGTGTTGAAGTGTTGAAATTATTCGGCATATCATTATTTCGTGACATCGACGACTTACAGATAATCGATTTATTGGTATCGTCATTCTTAGCGCCTATCACTTCTTAAAATAAATAAATCCTGATGAGTTATAGTAAAAACAAATACTCCTCGTACGTTATATCGAAATTGATATTTTCCAAATCATCGCGCCTATATAGAGTTGGAATCCAGAAATATAATAGTGCAAATTGAAATATTATTATTATTACTCGACATACATACAAATCGTCATTCATTATTATAACATAGGATATACAAGTACGCCACTGTTTAACGCACATCATCGACGTTTGATATTTTTCAAACGGTCACGATATACACAAATATTATATTTTGGACACCCGATCGGTGTACACATTAGTGATAGAAAAAACACGGGCTTCCAAAAGTTTGAAATATTCTGGAATTCGAAATCCGAAATCGGAATAGTACTCTAAAATCAGATTTCGGTTTTTGAAAAATTTGATTAGTATTCTTTTGCGTATGGCTTATAATAAAGTTTTTTCATACTTTGTAATAAATTGATTTTTAATTATAAAACAGAATTCCACAATGTTATATATTCGGATGTTGAAATCCGTAAATCCGCAAACCTGGATTTCGGATTTTCAATTCTGAAATCCGAAATCCTGATTTATCGTATTTTTGGACAATCCGGATTTAATTCTCATCACTAATACACGCTACATCATTACCATTTCATTATAAATTATCATTATTATATGTATCATTGTATATTATGCACGTGTGTAACACGTACAAATTTACACATTCATATTACGACATGACCACATTTCTATGTATACGCCCATTGTATATCTAATGTAATGCAATTCTACTCGTTCACTAGACACGCGTCGGTATTATTATTCCGACGACACGACTGCGACGTGTCTGCAGAGTGCGTTTAACGTCATCACAACAACGAATACATTATTAAATAATAATAGTAATTATTATGCGTTTGTTGTTCGTTTATTGCGTGATAATTATTCACCGTACAACAATATTTCCACGCCTGAATTTATCTCAGCCTCGGGGCTGCAGAAGAGACCAAAAATCTAGCGCTTTTACGCGATATCCGAAACCGCGCTCTAACTTCTATATCCTAATGTCCGTCTGTGTTGATCGCGTGGACTTGTGGACTTAATGAGGGCCCGTCCATCTTTCAAATCATTTACTCGTTTCGTTCGCATTATTGATCTGGCCACGCATCGGTCATTATTACAGCCTTAGTGACCGTCCCATCCCGCAACTGCAGTGACAACTAGAGCCTGGAATTTCGGTACGAATTATATTTTATCCAACACGAGTACCTATTTAACGGTTTGTTGAGTTCGTATAAAAATGCACGTGAGCATGAGAAAATTGAAAAATAAAATTCCAGATTGTGATTTTAGATCCAAAATTTTTTTAAAAATGGTAAAATAAAACGGAAAAACGTAATACAAAACCGAGCATTGTATTAACAGGTACACGGAACAAATTCGTAACGATACTAACGTGGCACGAAAAGCTTAGTCGAACAATATGGAACACATAGAATCACAGCCGGTGGCGTGACCAAGGGGGGAGAGGGGCGAGGGGGTTAGTCCATATTTATTTTTATAGCCCTTCCAGATTAAAAATAATGAATCTCAGAATATTGTGTTTAAGATTGAGATAAAATCCATGCCTATAATCTCAACACGCGAAATAACTAATAAGTATAACAATCCTTGTTGTTCAGTGTGTTATGGCTTTACTAGTAAACATCCAAAATAAAAAAAAACGGTTCACGCTTTTTCGTCTTCTTATTGTTATCGTCTTGGTAAAATCCGAACCGAACCTTATAGTACATAAGTATGTACAGTGAGTTAGCGACGGGTGTTGTCTGCGTATAGATTAGTAGATGCGGTTTGGATTCACGTTATCTAGGCGCTTATAACACCGTCACCTCCCGAAACGTAAGCTCTGTCCGCGATGATAAGAGAATAAATGTGTTGATGACCGCCGCGGTATAGCGATGCCGTACCGACGATAGTAGTACCAATATAATAACGGTAACACGTGGTTTGATGCAGGTAACCAGTTCGAATGCGACTGCGATCTGCTGTGGATGAACCGGTTGGCCGCGGAGACGATCAACGAACAGGTGAAACGGGTGCTGTCCGAGGCGGAGTGCACGATGAACAGCACGGCGGCCGACGGCGACGACGGGTCGGTCGAACAGCAGTTCGGCAGCGGCAAGCAGCGGAAAGCGTTCGAGAACGGGCTGGACGACGGCGTGCCGGGCGTCGGAGTGGGGGGCTACGGTGAGCAGGCCGGCGGGACAGGATCAACTGGTGCGGACGGTGGTGGCAGCGGCGGTGGAACAGGAACCAGTGATGGTGCGGACGCGGTGCTTATGAGGTCCGCGGACGAGTCGCAGCTGACCAAGGTGAGCGCTTTGGACGAGGATACGTGCCCGGGCAAGGAACCACCGGTCGTGGACGGGGCACCGGACGCAGCTCAGAACTCGGACCGCGTGCTGTGGGAGTCGACCAAAACGTCCGGGTCGGCAGCCGCCGCCACCGCCG
Source organism: Sipha flava (assembly GCF_003268045.1). Lineage (NCBI taxonomy): Eukaryota > Metazoa > Arthropoda > Insecta > Hemiptera > Aphididae > Sipha > Sipha flava. The sequence continues at coordinate 1,320,507 of NW_020273126.1, forward strand.
CGCTCTTCCGGACGCCATCGCCGTGGTCGTCAGTGTCACCGCTGCTGTTGCCGGCTCTCGTCTTCGCTCTCCGTTCCCGTTGCTGTTAAGCTGACCCGCGTTCCCGTATTTTACATAATAATAACGATAATAACGATAACAATAATAATAATAATGATATTGTTTGATACGTACCACTACTCAGATGGATTACATTTGCATATGTATTGCACGGTGATCAAAACGATCCATTGGAAATGTGTATGTGTACAAATTCGTACTCGAGCGTGCGCACACACTCGCACACACTCGCATACACACGAATACACACGCACGCACACGCACACACATACACACACACACATACACATACACACACGCTCGCTCGCACGTACTCGTCTTACGATTACGCGTGTGCAGTGGTCGCGTTTCTTCAAAACCGGCCCGAAACGAAAAATCCTGACCGTCCCCGAAAGCTACCCCGATTCCAAAATCTCTCAAATCTCACGAATATTTCACCGGCAATCATCGCGCGCTGTTTCAGACGTATCCTCCCCAGGACGCCGTACGCGTAAGCTACTCTCTCCCCCCTGTCACCCTGTTCCCTCTTACTTGTCCAACAGTACGATACACGTGTCGACGGTGTAAGGCGCCAAAAGATTTTCACCCCGAACGTTTTTCTAATCGATCCGAACGACGAACCGCCAAAAACGTTGGTCCTCCGTTGCCAAAGTGTCGCGAAGTTGCGCGTCACTGCACACACAGTTTTCATTGCGATAGATTTACTAACGATTCATTACTATTACTATTATTATTATTGTTATTATTATCATATTCCGATACCATCGTTTCGTCAAGTAACGTATATATTTATCGATTCATACGTAAGTCGTATGAAAGCGAAGAGTACCGTTCGCCTATCGAACACGCACGTCTACGGCATCGCATTTTATAGCCGTCGCGCGGCGCTCGATTTGCGTGACAGTAAACGGATCCCGGAAGTGACGAAAAACGGCACTGAGCGCGACCGGTGAAGTTTCGCGCGGTTATCGGATTACGGCGATATTGTAATGTTGTTTCCTGACGAAAACGCTGCAAAAACATTCCGATTGAAAGCAATAAAGACGATTTCGCGCAGAGAAGTCGTTATTGGTTGTTGTGCAGTAATTGGCTTAGGGATTCGACTTCGCGGTGGCCGTACGCTGTATTATTATGTATGAGTAATATTACTGTAAACGTTCGTTTTCGTACAGGAATGTATCCGGTTGCAATTTCTTTTTTCCCGCGTCATTTTCCTTCGACTTGGTTTTACATCGCCATAATATTGTATTCTATTGAAAACTATATCCTAAGCCACAAACATAAACCGATTATGATTAAGTAACATAATCAATCTCGCATAAATCATGTCCGTAAAGTTAAAATGTCTCTTACAAATATAACATTTATTTAAAATAAAAAAAATAAAAATTGAAGAAAAACTTTATTAATATGTATAAATTATTAATATTATAAAAGTATAAATAATATATCAAATATTATTCATGTAAAAATTATTAATTATAAAAATACTTTATTGGTGTTGTTTTAAAATATTTACGTGGTAGAAAAAAAACCGATGAGAATTTAAATCAATATTCTAACACGTATAAAAATTAAAAAATTTGTGATTTTTTTTTTTTTAAATATATTTAAGCTACTAAAAATAGAGATTAGAACTGTAATTATATTAGATAACCAATACAGTATTTTTATCTGCCACATAATGTGTACTTATTTGTGTTTGAGTTATTTTTTTTTTTTTTTTTAATTACAATTATTCATAAGGTTAATATACGTACTGTGTAAAACATATTATTATATAAATATTGTATCACAAGTCTTACATTCATTCACTGATTTTATACTGTTTAATTTTGTACTCGTGTACACGAAAACTTAAAACAAAACAAATATGTTGGAATTGCTGCAAATTAAAAAAAAAAAAACCTTTATATCTCTATATATTTAGTAAGTCGTACATTGTTTTAGTTTCCAAAACACGTAGTATACGTACCAAGCGCTGTTAAGAACTTAATATCCGTTAAAACCTATTCTTTTGTTATGTATCAAATAAAATCGTATATAATAATATATAAACACATATATCTATACATAATTCACCGTGTTTACATTCAATCGTTTCTCCTCGAGCACAATACTCTTGCACGTTGGAATACAATCGCCTTCATATAATCATATTTATAAGTTCATCAACAACCGATCACCGTATCCGATAAACTTATACCCTTTTGGTAAACATTTGTCTGGCAGTCATTTCTTACTCGACGTTTTATTCGCCGTGATCGTTGTTCCCGAAGGGTGTAATATTTGACTAGATTTTACAGTTATATGGAAACAAACAAACGTGTAAGGGTTGCAGACGGCGCATAAGTATACGTAACCCTTTCGTTTAAGATTTTCCTTTGCGGCGATAAGGAGAAACGCACAGAAACGGAGCGAGACGAAGTAGTATACGAACAACACCTTTATCATAATACTTCTCGGATGCACTACCAAGTATTTTGTATTTTGTATTTGATCACAATGAAATGCTTGGAGTCTTATTATAGAGTCGACTGTGAAAAACTGCGCACAACATTACGTTATTAATTTATATTGTTTATTCTAAACAGTTTTGACGTAATATAATACTACAATACGCACTTGTATGATAAACGATTGTCCGAAAATCGAACGGTGGGGATGCAACGTCGTGATTTTCACATTTCCTGAACTTTATTTCACGGCAGCTGCGGTGCGTTAAAGTTCGTTCACACGATCCCGAATGGGCGGTTTTGCTGTATCGGTGATTTTACCGTATAAAGCACGATTCACACCAGTCGGACATCGTACCGTACCGTTCCACAAAATATTTTATCATGTGTTTTAATTAAGGTAAGTAATTCACATTTGAACGTTTCCGCTACATATACGTTCATATACGTACCGCGATCCGACAGAGTCCGTCTGGCATTCCTCGCCCAAACAGACTGTATGAACAGTGTGAATGAACAACAGACATATTATGTCCGTCTGCCGTCATACAAGCTGGAACACCATTCGGCGTTCACATTTTTTAAAAAGTTCCTACGTGTAAAAAAAGCATAAACTTTTAATTTAATTTTAATTTTTATGGACTTAAGAGTCATCAATTGAACTTGTTAGAGGCCGAGAACGCCTCTATGCATTTTCGCACAATATCTGTAGACATACCTGGTAATATTAACTAATTGTTATTGAAACTTATAAAAGTTTATTGTTGAAACAGAAACAATGTTGGAGCGCAAAAGTGAGTATGGGAACAGAACAGTTTGTCTGCATCGAGACGAAACTATTCGATATCTGTATGCACGTCAGATTAGTGTGAATCATCCTTAAACTATTGACAATGAAATTTGAACAAGCATATTCAGGCGACACGGTATCGTACTTTGTTCGGTAAAATTATTGATTAGGTCGATTTTGTCATTCGGTTGTATCACTACAGATTGTTTTCGATCGTACGGCAAAAAACCCGATTCGGTTTATCGAGAAAATGTATTCATATAAAACATACTATTCGGTATTTTGACCGATAGCTCAGGCATTTTTCAAATTTCCCATCTGCCCATCAACATTGTTGTATTCCAAGTGAAATTTTTATTACAATTAGTATAATAATTATACTAATTGTTATAAAAATTATTAACAGTGGTGATAAAAAAAAAAAAAAAATTAATATAATTTTATTACAATTGCACAACGAATGGTATAAATACAGAGTATTTATGAGTAACGTAAATCCTTACGTCATTTATTCAAGCAATACCCAGCAGTACCGTGGGATAAACCGCGTTAAATGAGTACAAGGACAAAACATTTGAAAGAATCTGCACGGAGGAAAATATGTGTACCAATAACAAGTATAGTTATATCGTTATAAATATATTCGGATCCATCTTGCGCGTCTACGTCTACGTGCCATTGCGCTACAAACAAAATCGAAAACGAGCGCGTGAAAAAGACCACGTGCACAGCTAATTATTAAATAATTTTAACAAATTTTGTTGAAAAACTATATACAATTTTTAATAATTTTCATTTCGATATTATTGATTTTACTTAATGTACACTTATGATAGATTGTAATTCTCAAAATTAAAGCTAATTGAAAAAAAAAATACATAATTTACGAAAATCTATCTTTTCGAGCGAAATCTTAACCACCTCGAAACACGTCTTAGTGTTAGGGTTAAGGTATAGTTACCAAATTTTCAAGATATTATTATTTTATAGATTATAACCGAATTTTAAGGTGGCACGTAAAAAATTATGAAAAAAAAAAAAAAAATGTCCTCCATAACTAAGGACCACCCTAGTGCGCACGTGGAGTGGCAAGAATACCGTACCGTTACTGTTGTGCGGCAAGACCGAAATTCACCGGTAAAGCATCCGGTGAAATTTTCGAGTCGCGCGAACCGCATTCGATCTCCGGAAAACGCGTGAAACCGCTCGACCCGAGAGATTAACACCCCCTCACCACAACCACTCACCCGTATTCATTCGCGTATTCACCCGCTCGCATTATTTTGTACGTTCGAAAACGGATATAATGCACGTACGGTATTACATTTGTACGCGTACGGATAATAATTTTGCGGAAATTTTTTTTTTTTTTTTTATTCTGTTTTATTCGTACGGCCAATTATACGGGAATTTATTACGTTCGCGTTCGTTTTAGAAACAACGGCGTTCATTAAAACATTTACCGCACACGAGGCCTAACGTTCAGTGCGCGCGCGCTCGCGTTTTATTTAATCGTGTGATATTACGCATCTGCCATACGCCATAGTAATACGGTGCGTACACACGTACGTATCGTATTCGCACGGCTAGTGTATATGATAACGATAATAACAACCCGTACGGAGGATTATTTTTTTCTTTCTTAAAATTCAAAACCATAAAATAAAGTAGATATTCATTTTTATTGTGCTCCCGTCATAAATCAAAAAAAAAAAAAACATAACGTACACATAGGCACCTAACGTGAATGCGAATTGTTTCTAAAAATTCCACTCGAGTCGGTACGCATAACTTCGCAAACATACTGAACAATAATTGTATACGTTTCGTATATTATATTTATTTAAATTCTCCCGGTTTCCCGACGTTGGTCCGTGGCAGGCTGTAAATATTATTATTAATAATATAAATATTATGAAAATTACTTTGCAGTTAATGAACCAACTGAATATTGTACCTGCTGTCCCGTTCGTGTAGAGTAGATTTTTTTTTATTCTGATTTCGTTGGACTGTTGAAATTTAAATTCGAACTGTTGAATATTTGATTTTACCAAATTTTTTAGTGATTTGTTTTAATTAATTTGCTTTACTAGGTGGGTAATACGAAAACCAATCTAAAATTAAAAAAAATTTAAATACAAAATACATAAATCAAAAACATAACTGTTCTGCATTAATGCACATAAATATTATTTGAATCATATAGATACGTAAAAATGCACAAAACAACAATACACATATAACCTATCTTATGTGAAATTGCATAGGTTCAAAAAAAAAAGGTTCATTTTAAGCAGATTTTCATATAACTGAATAAAAAAGATAATTTTAATTTTCTTTTTCGTTATGTTATAAATTTTAATTTTCTCATATTTAAAAATATTAATGATTTAACGTTATTTACTTTTTCACTTTCATCTATAACTTTCATTTGCACTTAAACAAATCTTAGCATATATTGTGAGAAAAAGTAAGACGAAACGTATCGACAGGAAAACTACGACTGCGGTGATTATAATAAAAACTGTTAATATTTATTCAAAATAAAATGTAGCGATTCATCGATGACCTTAATAATTGTTTCATAGACAAATAAATCTGGGTACTAAAAATATATTTGTTCATATTATGCTATGTTTTCCGTTTGATTAAGGTTTATATGATTTACGGGACCAATAGTTTTCCATTTTATTAATGCATGGTTTAATCCTATGTTAAATTATAGAAATCTGCTGGGACCATAGTAAAATTTCTGTACGTAACAAGATTTCGTCTTATCAAGTATTTGGATAAGACAGAGTTTACTGTATGTTTACCAATAATACGTTATCAATATAATATAATATATTTAAAATATAATATAATATAATATGTGTTGCGTTTAAATATTTTTAAAAGAAAACACAAAAAATACAATTATTAAAAGCCTACCGCGATAAAATCATCGACGTATATCGCAGTTCGATATCTTATCTTCAATTGATGTCTACTAAAATTAGAGGAACTGATTATCTTTCCAACAATCTAACGGGGATTTATTGATCCCACCGAAACTTCCGGTTTCAAAAAAAACTCTCGATTAACTCCGTCAGCTATTGATTCCACCGGCTACTGTTCATAAAAATAGAGCTTCTAAAGAAAAAAAACAAATTGTTTGATAATTTATCAATCGAACTAAATAATAAAAATATTTCTACGTTTACGTATGTAAAACACGTTTCTAAATATTACCAAAATAAATTTCTCATTATTAAATTATAATATTATATTATTATTATTATTATAATTATACTAAACAAATGTTTAATTTTTTTCGACATTTGAGTATATTTATATTAATTTATATTTTATAAAATTAAGTAAATCGATTTTTTACAATTTTATATTTATAATTTTTCCCCCATAAATATAATGTAAAAATAAGAACCGCCGGTAGTTTATTTTTATGAACAGCATCCGGCGGAATCGATATATGCACAATTCGATGCACTTCGGAATATGATTTTAATTTGTATAAATAATTTATATTATATTTATATTTAAATAAATAATTTAAAACTATTACTCAATTTTCGATTCTGAATAATTACTGATATATTTGATTTAAAAATAGTTAAAACTCCAACGCGTGTTATCTGCACGCTATATACAAAATAATTTCAACTGCTATTTGCTCCGATCTTGATAATAGACTCGTTTTTGTCACGGATCATTGATTTCCAACCTTATTTAAGATAGATACAGTATCGGAAATCTACATCGCCCGGCAATATATTTTTGATTCCAATTGAACTATATGTTGCGTGCTATAATAATAAGTGCCAAGTAAAATAAAGTTTTATTTACCAGATAAAGAACTGCATCTGGACACGTAAGGGTTGTTTCTTCCCTCCTCCCACGAAGACAAACAACAGTTACCGATAATATTACTATAATTTTAAACTTAGAAGTCAAATATATTATATCACAAGTAGTAGGTAAGCACTTACTCTTCTGTTCCTGCGATACATAAACGTCACTATGTTCTACATATTATACCATTGCTACAAACCAACATTAAGTTTTCGAATTTTTAATTAATAACATACATATATATTAACAAAGAACGTAGACAAAGTGTATTTGACATTCACAAAAAAAAAAATTATTCGATTTATTTGCTTTTTTTTATGTTGTAACACAACGGTATCCAAACTTTTTTTTCTGTGGTGCCTTTTTTTGAACACAATTTAGCCATGGTGCCCTGCTGTAAATAACATGAAAGACAGGACAAAAAAAAAAATATTCATTGATAACCAATTTTATTAATTTTATTAAAATTTAACTTAATTATAAATTATTAAATTTTTAAACTAAAAAAAATTAATAAATAAAAATTATTTTTATCATTATTATAATTATTAAATAAAAATATTTTAAGGTTAAAATGAGAATTTCCGAATATACAATAGAAAATATTCCAAACAATTAGGAAAAAAAATTCCATACATTTTAAAAGGTGCATGTAATCTCCGCCAGAAAAAAAAAACAGGTAAAATTAGGTGCATGTTAACTCCGCCAGTGAAGAAAATCAAGTAGTAATGTAAAATTAGTATGATATATTATTAAAAAAAAATTATAATGTAATATAATATCATATTGTGAACAATAATAATCGTTATACCTAATAATCCAAAAATATATAGTTATGTCAAGTATATAAACAAAATTATGTGATACAATTTGTAAATATTCTAAGTCTTATATTACTCCATTAGTGTACCTATTTATAGTATCCTGTAACACTGTCATTTTTCTTTTATTTCAAATTTTTTAGTTTATTTACTTTAGATAGGTACCTATGCTATTTAGTTTTATATTAGTATGGGTTTGAAATTCGGTAAGAACTTTACTAAAAATATGAACATTCGGTTGACTTCTATAAAATGAATTTCTTAGATGACCATGAAAGGATATCCATGAAGTTCCCCCCCCCCCAATTTGACCGATTGACTTCCAAATACCGTCAAGTAATTGCAAATAATTGCAAATAATTGCAAATCATATTTTAAGAATTACAAATTTCTCAAATAACGTCAGTACTTTTTTTTATTTGGGGCCAACTTCATACTGCCCCCCCCCCCCATCTTGACCGATCGGCTTTCAAATTCCATCAAATAATTGCAAATAATTGCAAATCGTGTCTCACTAATAGCAAATCTATCGAAGTATTTTTCGCCAATTTTTTAAAGAATTTTCCTACCAATGTCAATAAATATTAAATAAATACAAAATAATAAAAATTAGTTTCCATGATTAGAAAACATATTTTTTATTGTTGGTGAATATTTTGCAAATCATTGTCAACCACTCACTAATTCACTCAATTTATCCTAAAGGCTTTAAACAAATTGCAAATAATTGTAAATAAAATTATAAATAAGTAGTTTCAAAATTTGTAAATCCCCAGAAATTTTTTGAAAATTGAAATCAAATAATAGTTAGCTAATAATAGCATTTTATTTTTTTTTCCTATAAAAATGTAAATAAAAAGTTTTACTCATATAGTATTAAACATAGTTAAGTAATTATTAACTAATAATGTACATAAATTTTTATATTATAGCAAGAATTTATAATTTATACTAATTTATTTATAGTTTAATATTATCTGTTAGTTAGACTTGTAATATGTATGTAGTATAGTTTATTATATGATTATAATTATAATAATAATCTTATTTCATGTTTTCACCATTCAGAAAATATTGGAAATATTCATTGTGACTAAAATAAATTTTAAGTATATTCCTTCCACATATTCATTTATTCTAATGGTTCTTTGCTTTGTTTCTAAACTTAGAAATTATTTAATATTAAAATATTTATTTAAGTTAAATTTGATATATTTCGAATTATCTATTTTGATAATAGTTATTCGGTGCTCTGTGTTTCTATTGATATAGTCGTGTCCTATCTTCTGTAAGTAAAATAAAGAGTTTTCTTGATTTATTTGACATGTGCCTGCGAGTGCGTATAGTGACCCATGCTGCATTCTCAACCATCGTGTCGCCGTCCTCCGATGTTGCACAAGTGAGCCGTAGATAAGGATAAAAGATATTTTGTAATTTGTTGTACTTTGTATTTTAAAATTCTAAAAATTTAATAATTATCGTTTATACTATCAATGATTATAAAAATGCAGTCCTTGGACAATCGTCCAACGTAACGGTCTTCACTGTTTGATAATTTTAATTTGTAAACACCAATATTACTTTCTTGTGAAGTTTTGTCCATGTGATCTTTATAAATTAATACATTTCGGAATACAATCTATAACATAAATAGCAAATATAAACCTAAGTATAAAAAATTGTTATCCAACAAAAAAAAAAAAAAAAAATAAAGGAAATCTAAAGACATTTACTAAAACTACGTAAGTTGCTATATCACTATTCTAATAAAAAATTCCTAGGTCGGAAAACAAGCAAAAAGGTAACTTTTTAAGCGGGAATCCCTATACAAAATATTAAGTATTGATTGTTATTTTATCTAAATTTAAAATATCTATAAAAAGCATAAAAATGGTTGAAATATTTTTTAATTTACAAAATCTTTAGATAATTTGTATATGAGTGTTCTGTAAAATGTTCAAGTCCCTTCTACTATTATATCCCCTAATATTGATAGTATAATTTTTACTAATAAAAATCATGTTCACATACACAACAAATAAAAATACGTTTATTTAAAAAAAAAAAAAATAAACAAATAATCAACTTTTAAAGTCACAAAAAACAAAAAACTCAACATGATATACATGAAATACATTCCTATTTTCACGTTAATGTTTATGGTACTATTATATTAGTATTAAAAATCATTATACATATTAATTTGTAATATTTAAAAAAATTTCTTATTTTTCAAAGCTAATCATAAGTATTATAATCTATATCTATATCCATATATTCTATAAATAAAATAACAAGACTTTTTTGTGTACCAATTTTGTACCAACACTAATTAACATTTTTCCAATTTTTTTTTCACAAAGTTATTCCAGATACCCTCCTGAGTGTCACTTCGTTGCTCGATTTTTAATTTTTTTGTTGTCAAAGGAGAAGAATAGGAGGGATTGTATTATTATGTTCCAATTTTGTGACGACACTTTATAACAAGTTTAATATTATGAGAGTTGTATGGAAAACACAGATCATTTTACCTTTACACCATGACTAGCTCAAATATAACAATTGCATTATCAAAAAATTATTAAACTCTTTTTATCGATATGCGAACAATAATTCAATGTATTACAATTCGCCAGGTGCTGAACGCGCGCCTATCTATTTCCAGTTTTAGTTCTCAGTTTTAGTGCATCTACATTTGCTGTAGGTGCACTAAAACTGAGACACACCTATATAGCGTTTATACTATATACAAAATTCCTATAGAGTTTTAGTAGTAAATAATCTATAGTTTGTGAAGTAATTTCCCAACAGTTATCTTAATAATTATGTAAAACTTGGTCATCGAAAGTGAAAAAGAGGACAAAAAATAATCTGAGATGGTTTGGGCATGAGATGAGGCGAGAGGAAACAAAAGCAGTAAGAGTGGTTATGAATATGAACGTTGAAGGGAGAAGAGGTAAAGGAAAACCAAAAAAGAGATGGTTGGATACGATTGAAAATTATATGAGGATTGTTGGTGTTGACGGTATTTGAAAGTCGATGGGTAAAGATGGGGGCTGATCAAATTTTTTAAAAAATCGGTAAAAAATACTTAGATAGATTTGCTATTAGTGAGACACGATTTGCAATTATTTGATGGTACTTGAAAGCCGATCGGAAAAAATGGAGGGGAGGGGCAGTATTAAGTTAGCCCCCCAAATAAAAAAAAAGTGCTGATGTTTATTTGAGAAATTTGCAATTCTTAAAATATGATTTGCAATTATTTGCAATTAATTTGCAATTACTTGACGGTATTTGGAAGTCGATCGGTCAAGTTGGGGGAGGGGGCCAATTTCATGGACATTATGAAATGATTCACAGACAAAACACAAAAAAACTGACAGAGTTTACATTAAACCTTTTATTAACTTTTTATTTTAACCGATTATTGGCGGAGTTTACAACCGATCATTTTAAACTATTTATTATGAACCGTAAACCATGGTCCCCTTAGAAAGTGCCTGCGGTGCTCCTAGGGCAACACGGTGCACAGTTTATGAACCACAGAAACCGTTTGGAGATCTCTCAATTCTTGTCAGAATCAAAATCTCAGCCAATCGAAAATTTTAACAATGTCTTTCGTTTCTAGGTCAATGATTTCAATACGTGTATGTATGTATCCATTTGTTTTTTTCCATATTAATTTTCTTCTGAGGTAATTTAATGTTACATTGAAAAATAAATGTATACATACGCGTATTTGAATTCTTTCAATAACATGCATGCCGTTTTGTCGAACGAGATCAAAAATAGGATTGACTTACACACCATACTTAATCTTTGTTCTATGTAATATTATTAACATCAAAGACCGTTCTTCTGAGTGCTTACAGCATATGAACATATAGTAATTTGCTGTCTGCTGAAATGAAAATTAATATGAGTATGTATACCGATACGATTGATGAAATTATCAAACACAGAATCGTACTTATTCGTTTTAGTATCATACATATTTTAATTGGAATAATGATTTTCGTTAAAAGATGACATTATTAATTATTAATTATTTCAATAAAATCAATTAAAATAGTATTTTTTCCGCAAAACATATTAGAATCGTTCACTGCGTGAAATGAACCGATTCCAGGATAATTATATATATTTAATATATGAAAAAAAAAACTATTGATGATAACAAGTTAAGTAACGAGTAGGTAACTGAATAAAATATTTTAATTTCCTAGCATTGTGGTTAATTTTCTTTTTTAATTAATTTCAGATTTATTATTTATTTTCTTTTGATTATATGATTAATTTATAGACTAAGTCACTTAAAATGTCCACAATGAAACAATAACCATGATTTTTATATATCGGTGTTGTAGTTCATAAATTACATCCCCGTGCGCCATATAAATTACATATTGTATACAGTATAGGTATATACAACTACTTCATTACAAACTTAACTTCGACATTATTATTATTATTATTATAGCGAGAAACCCTATTTTTATATTGGCGCAATTCCACGACACATAATAATCTTCCATACGGGTAAAATGTTTTCTGACGTTTTCAGAAACAGTCTTTTGTAAACACAAGATAAGACTTAGTACTCCAAAATTTTTAGTTTAGAGAATAACTCATTTTCTGTCATTGAACAAGCGTACAATAAAAATGCAGTACATGAACACTTCTGAAATACACTCCCTCCGGTAACTTTAAGTGAAAACTCCAACTAAATATTGTACAAGGAATTGTTAAAATACATCTTATACATCGTATAAGTGCACATAAAAAATGCAAACTCATTAAATGTGGTTCTGCGTTAATTTTTTATTATACTTTCAACAGGCTAAACGTGTAAATAAGATGTAATTAAAACGGATTGTACACCTCAAAAATAAAAATAGTAAAACTACGTAAAAAAAAAATTTTAAACAAATGACAATATTTTTAAATAATAAAAATTTTAAAACGATTTAAATATTATACACTTATTTTTCTAAGTATGATCTGTAACATATTGGAAATTTTTCTACTTATTTTTCTTAAATAAAATGTCCATACCCATTTTTCATTTTTACACAATATCTTAACGTTTATAATTAATAAAAGTACTATTTGTTTTTACGCGTTTGCTAGACATTTTTAAAATGTTTCACTGATAACTCGAGGTTGAATATAGGTGTACTTTAGTGACTTCAAATCAAATGTAGTCACAACTATTATACAATCGCATCACTTGAACAACTTTAACCCGGAAATGATAAAAAGAAGAACTTGAACAACGAATTCCATTTCACTTAAAAACGTTCGAGATTTTGTTTGAATACGGCCATACATTTTACATAAATATTCTTCCACTGACTAAATAATATTTTTAAATGTATAGTTGAGTCGATGATAAGGCCACATCACTATACCGAAGTGTCACACGTAATGTATTCAAATATTGTGGGAAAAAATGTATACGGAAAAAAAAAAGTAACCGTTCGCCCTGCATTTCATAACTGATAGTATTCGCTCATCGTTCAATTCGAAACCAATTATAAGTTGATTAAATCAAATATTGGCCCAATACCCGCGGTGTATTGGTTCAGTGAAATGTAAATTTGCCACGTTTCGCGCGTGATAAACGCAGATAATAAATCGTTACTAGACGTCCTCTTAATTAATTATTTTACCGGCACTAAATCGATCCAATCATCGGCTTTCAGCTATTGTACTAATTGCGGCTACTATTATATTATAATATAATGTCTATATAGGCTATATTACATAATAAGCTTTTTAATAATCACGCGTATTGTTTTTTCTATGCGTTTTTTCATTTACGTAACGACAATAATGTTGATTTATTTATTTCAGATTACATGTAATATAATATAATATAATATAATACGTTTAACTAGAAATTTAGGTCCCAAACCTGCAGTGACTGTTCATTTGATTTAATTTTTATCGGACATTTTTGTAATATTCTTTCCCCAAGAGTATAAATATTTATTAACGGTGAAGAATTGTTCTTCAAAATTTAAGGGATCGTATACATTTTCTTTACCATTTATGAAAATACACGATTCCGCCAAATGATATATGAACGAATCCACATGATTTTCCACTTCCAACAATTCTGAGAATCGCCTTATTATCTTTTTTTTTTTATTGATAACAATTCCTCGGCGACTAGGGCCATTGGTTACAAAAATACTACATAATTTTGCATTAAAAAAAGGTTACATATAACATTAACAAGAATACATTAAATTTAATTATATTCAATTTTTTTATGAAGTTCTGTACCCCTTAGGAATTTCTGAATATTGTGTCGATATTGAGGTTTTCAGCAAGATGGTGAGTTAAATTATGCTTTAGACGTTGCATTTTGTACTTTCTGTAATCCGTAAGGATGTGTTTAACTGTCATAGGATAGTTGCATGTCGGGCAATTTGGTGTGGCCTATTCTAAGCATATTGACCGTATTATCTTTATTATTGGAATATAAATATATATACTGGAATATAAAAACAGCATAGTTAACAAAACTTTTCAAACACCTATCAATATAATTATTTAATCATCGTAATATTTGTATGATTGTATATTTTAAGTTCAAAGCGTAATAATGAAACTACGTTTACAAAACTTCTATTACATGTCATCAATAATAAAACAATTTTTTTTTTTTTTTTGGCCCTGGGGGTTTTGAACCCGGAACCTCCCCCCCCAACCTTTATGTATGCCACTGATTAGGCTACATACCTATTTTCAATATATTTTATAATCTGATGGTTAATTTTGTGTTTTTGATACTAATGCTTAGCTGCTCTGCAAAACACATTTTTGGTACATGAGAATACGAGTCAAATCCATGCGACGTACAAAATCCTGTCATCTCTCGTCTGTATACACTTCATAAGCATTTATCGAAAACATGGATTTTAAAATTATACAGAATCTTGTACAAATACGCGAAATTTATGGAACCGTATATACGTTTATAAACGATTGTAAAAACTTACACAATCCCGCATATTTTGCGTAATCGTGTTGTAGCCTTTATTGTAATACGTAAAATATGTAAATACGTTTAACTACATAATTATTTCAACGATGTCGTTGAACTAAACGGAATGATTTGAAAAATGTTTTAAATTAATTTAAAAAAATATGAAAAATATTAGTAGATCATGATTGAATAATTTATGTTATAACAATGATTAATTGTTTCTTTTGAAAACGAAAATTCGTTTTTAGCTATTTACATGATAGATAATCTATACTTGAATAAACATAAGATACGGATACATCAAGTGAACGGGAAAACGATTTTTGATCCTTTTTTCTTGTTTATCTTAACGAAATTCCGGTACAGAATGAACTTTCAAAACCATTTTCTTGTAAACATAATATTTTTTAAAGATATTTTACAAATTTAACAGCACCAAAGTAAGTTGTGGGATATTTATAAGTATACTTAATACGTGTATGTAATACATAGCTATTCTATAGTCGTTTATGAATTAACTGTACTGTACAAAAAACATTGGAACACGTTCTGAGAAAAAATAAATTCACAGCATTAAAAATAGCATACACGTCGTGTTTAAAAAAAAAAAAAATAGTTTTTCGTTTCGCAAAATATATCAAATATTATTATGGTAGTGTGGCTCATATTTCTTAATTATATTGCAGTATTATGTTTTAAGTATTTATACCTCGATATTGACTACTGAATAATAACTAAAGCAATCGATATACAAAAAATAACGTGACGAAATGTCATAAACGAACATATGGTAAACATAAATACACACATTTTTCCACGGTAAGTTAAAAATTTCAAGTTTTACAAATTTATAATCGAACTAATAAATTTTTAGGCTTACATTTTTATATTTTATTGCATACCAATGTTTCATTCATAAAAAGTAATAATTTAATAATAATAATTTTTCATTGTACTTTATTCACGCATTTATTTTAATTTCTAGTTACAATTTTCCCATGGAAAAAGATTGTGTTGTTTTTTTTTTTATTTATTTCTATTGTCTATACAAATTGTTGATAATTTCATTTTTATTTTTTTTTCTATTGTAACAGTTTTGTAAATAAAAAAAAAAAAAGTTAAAAAGTTTAACCTTTTTTATTAATTTTGTTAGTGTAGGAATAATATAAAGATTGAACATTTTTTTTCTTTTTATGTACACAACTTTTAATTATAATACGGTAAACAAAACTATAAAAAAAAGTACTATAGTTATGATATTATATCTAATGTTCTACATGTTCATATACAATTTCATAAATTTAAAAACACGAACATTTTACTATGAGGAACGAGTTACAAACTTTATGACAAGTAACAATAGGTATTAATAATTGATTTACGGTTAACACATACAATATAATACTATAACTAGATATTTCTTGAGAACAATGAAATATTAGCTACAAACTAGGACGAAATATAATTTTTTAACTTCTGTTGATGAGTTTTTATATTTTTGCCATAGTAAATATTTTTTATCAATTCATTCCATAAATTAACAATACCATTATAAAATGTGAATGATAAAAATACTACTCTACTGTAGAATCTCTACATTTATTAATATCATCTAGATGTATGTATTATAAGGCTTCATAATTAGATTTGTTTTTATAAACTATCAATAAATTATTATTGAATTTCCTGGTGTATAATAAGTGTAAACCGATTGAACGAAATTATCAATTTAATAATAGTTTCATAAACATTATCCACCTTTACCAAAAAATATAATTGTGCCTTTTCCACTAAAAATACCCATGCTTGATTTCCTTCCCATTCTTCACAAAACAAGAAAAGCGTGGGCTGACCTTTGGTCTTTTCTTCCCCCTAACTTCGCCTCCTGGCACAGATCTATATCCACTTCCATCCCCAACTCCCTTTGATTCCGTGATCTGGACCTATCCCGATCCACAATCTCATATTTGTCTTGTGTTTGCTTTAGACATGATCTTCTCCCTCCTCATTAATGTCTCATTTCACTTAGTTCCTCTTCCCTTTTTATTCTCCACAGCCACGAAGTCGTATGTGACCTTCATTACATTTTCTTCTCTTACTTAACCAGAGGTTTTGCTTATCACATGTTAGGTTTAACTCTGCATGAATTAATGTGACAAATAAAAAATATATGATCTTCATTAGATAACACCTACTGCACTACTGTTCTAGTGATCCATGGTGGATAATGAGTAGTTGCATGAATGACCTCCGAGGAATAATATATGGTACGGGAAATACGTCAACTATTTATTTTGTTTATAAGCTACCAATGTGTAAATTATAAGCATTATAAGTAGGTGCACTGCACACACGTATTGAGTTGGGTAGGAATAATATACGAGTAACATCATGGCCGGTGGGTATTAATATAAATAAATTATTTTAAATATCATAATCACGTATTGAATTATTTTGTCTTTCAAAATAAAAATCATTATATTTTCTTGCAAATTGCTTTGAATTATTTATCGTTTCACGTTTCGTTGTTTTTTGTAGTGAAAGAAGTTAATACTTGTTCATCACTCCACTCAAATACCATGACGACAACTAATTGACAAACTAAATTTGTAAATGTGACTCAACATGATTTCGATCATTGTTGATAACGATGAGAAGTATCTATATATATTATCTAATTGCATTTATCGAAAAAAAAGTAATATCCTGTTTACGAAAATATACGTGACGCGAAACTACATGAAAAGACAGGAAACAATAAGAAATTATTTTTCGTGTTCCTTAATTTCATCAATTTATTACCTCAGCCACAAAACAACGCGAAACAGTTTTCACAAAAAATTGTTCGTGAAATAGTCATTCACGAAATTACACGAAACGCGAAATACGCTTAGCGTGGAACGATCTTTACACGTACCTACGTAATCTTTTATGATTTTAGCACATTAAAATAAATTCAGTCGTTTCGAAGATTATCCGGACCAAAAATGCAGGACATTTTCTTTTATAAATATGTATTATAAAATAAAAATATGAATTTATTACATTAAAATGTGTATTTCTTTATGACGATAGTAAATAATAATAAAGTTTTAAGCATAATCACAAGTAGGGTAGAAAAGTTAGAGAATTCTTGTGCTTTCTTCAGAACGTGCGATTTATAGTTGAACACGTAGATAGAAATTTGTTTCACGCTCTCACGAACATGCATACGTGTCATTGATTCGCACGTTTATCAAATATAAGTGCATACTTTCAATTTTGATATTTTCAAGAAACTTATTCAGAACAAATTTATGTATTAAACTAGAAAACTATGCACGATAGAAAACGCTCTAGATATTGAGATAATGGTGCCTATGTGTTGAAAAAAGAATCATTATAGCCACCCCAAAGGATAATCACATGTGGAATTACAATAAAACGTATTCTGATTAGAAATTTGAAAGTATTTTAGATGGACATGAACGGGTAAAAACTATATAGGATAGTTAATATTACCTGATGCGTAATCCGAGATAAAAAATCAAAATAATGGACATAGGCAACGTAATAAGTAGACAATATCTCCACAGTCCTGTCTAGACCGGTCAGGTTCTTCGGTTTTTTTTTTTTTCTCCAGACTTACATAATGGAGAAGCTTGCATCCGTCTTATTACTACAATAAATAGTTCTTCATTTTACATCAGTCTAAATTCACAGTAAATTGAGATTATTTATTATACATATATCATTATTAGGGCTAGGATTTTAATGACCCAAAAAACCTAAAAAAAAATGACATTAAAATAACCTAAAAATAACCTAAAAAAAATGATCTTAAAAAATGCACAAAAAGGTAAAAAATGATTTTAAATTATTATAAAAATGCATTATAATTATTAATTGTTATTTATTAATTAATATTTCGGTACAAAATTACTAAAATTATTAAAAAATAGCAAAAAAAAATGTTAATTTAGGATTTTCTTGATATGAATACTAATGTTTGAAGTTTGGACTTATCATGCAATGGCCATCTTAAAATTTTCTGAAATAAAAAATAAAAAATACTATAAAATAAAAAATATATAAGTATATTTTTTTTATTTTGAAAATTACGTTTGTGTTAAAGAAGTCGTTTGCTCGTTTCGTTTTTGAATACTACGTAAATGTGTATCGCATGTAATATGTTGCTGAATTGTATATCTTTTATCTGCTGCAACTTCTACCAAACCATCGGTAGAAAAGACGTCGGCGTCGAATGTCGAAACATAAAGCCACATACGACTCGATTGCGATGATTTTTGTTTCGGCATATTTCGGTACAATCATGAAACGCAATCCCGAAAGTAAAGACACTAACTAAATAGGTATTTAACAAAACTCTACGTAGGTATACTCCACACCACTGTCATATAATTTAACGATTAAGATAGCTCATGGTATCGAAATTTAAAGTTGTAATATATGTGGTTTTATTATCGATAGCAAGTATTAACACACTATCTCTATAATTGAAATATTGAATATAATATTATTTCTGTTACAAATTCAAAACTTTTATTGAGAATATCTAGTGTAAATGAAAATGTATAAAAATATTACCTAGATTTCAAAAAAGTATAAAAAATGCCCGTAAAACTAAAAAAATGACCTAAAAATGCTACAAAATGATCCTAAATCCATAAAAGTACAAAAAATGCAAAAAAAAGCAAAGTAAAAACTATATTTTTGGACTCGTATATGACCAAATCACATTTTGTACTTGAAAAACTATATCCTGTAAATTCTCAAAAAAAAATGCAAAATCCTATACTATCCTAGCCCTAATCATACAATCAACAATAATTAAATTAAAATCCGTGCCTTTATTTTTCAATTAAATAAATAAATTAACCATTATTTTTAATATATTTTATTTTAACGATCAAATTATTTATTGATTGTGTTTAACTTAAGGTACATCATTTTTGTACTATTAATAATATTTCATTTCAATCTCATTCTAAAATTAGTTGTTATTATGTACATGATATTTATCATATTTAAATGATTCATTGTCAACCTCTGTATTTTACTACAAAACTGTATGAAAATATATTTAACAGCTCATATGAACAAATATGGTTTGTCAATGAATCTTAATAATAATTTTGTTGTTGGATCAAATGGTTTATTTGGGAATGTACAAAGGAAAGTTGTTAAGTCAATTGCCTTAATTTTCTAAAGTTAGATAAATCATGAAGTAATTACTTCAACTGGTTATATATAATACATAATATAACATAAAATAACTCAGTAAGGTACGCATTAGCAAAATATAATAGTTAAAAGCCGTACGTAATATTGTTTTTAAACCTTTGTGAAATCATAAATTTAATTTAATCCTATCTGAGCGTACAGGTTAAAGAAGTTGACTAAATTATTATTTATATGAAAATTGTTCCTAAGCTTAATCTCGATAAAATTTTTATTTTTTTAAATAAAACTCATTTTTTAATCGATATCGAATCTCTAAACATATTTTTCCTTTTCATCCCTTTAAGCCAAAGGGTCTACGAATGTCTTTATTCGGTCAGTAACTATTTCTACAACAAATATAACTTGTTCATAGTATACATACTATACCTTTTTTGATTATACGGTCTAGAATAGTTCATCGTCTTCGTTTCTCAGTCGCTTCGTCGTAAAACTAGTTCTCTGTTGCTATTTTCGACATTATGCCATTTCACCGTTAAACATTTGACTCACTAATGTTATGATTATTATAATCTTTAACAAAATAGAAACCGTTGTATATTTAATTCTGTTTTTAATCGTACAAATCTAATGCAATAATATATTGGAAATAATTTTAAAACCAATTTAATGTTAAAATTTAGTAAAAAGGTATTTATAGGTAATAATAAAAATTAATGTAATATTTTAATTATTATATAATTGACAAAATTAAAAAAGTTTTACGTATGTATTAATATTAAAATCATGACAAAAAAAATAATACATTAAAATTACATTTCTAATATAAAAATATAAAATGTAATTTTAATGAAATATTTTGAAAGACATTCCTTAACCTAAATTTAGTTTTAATAATTTGTACGAGTAATTAACGGTCTTTAAAATTCTACAATCGACATTTAAATACTTATTAAAATAGTAACATTACCTGAATTTGAATAATATAATATAATACAACTTAACAAATATTTATTTTCTCACACCTACCAAAGTTGGTTTTTTTTTTCATCCGCCATGAATGCATTGAATGCGTAAGTATATATCCATTGTCATCAACAAAAAAATCACGACGGCGTATAATATTTATGCTTGATACATTGGTACTAATGTCTCTATGATTATCAGCACATCAACAATAATCATTATGGAGGTATGACGTATTGTTAAATGGAAAAATTTAGACACAAAAATTGTAGAATGAAATTTTTAAAACATACATAGCACAGAAAAAGTACAGGTTAAATTACTTTGATAATCGGAGACGTCGGTATTATATTTTTGGTTTGATTTTTCATGCTGATTTTCCATATCATTGTATTAGATGCATGTTGTTCTTATATCATTTTAATTTCATAGATAATATTGTTGTGCTTCATTTTTCACATAATTCTTAATCAGTCAACAACGGCAGAGCTGATTTCATTAAATCGGCAATCTCATGAATCCGACATAACATAACGATACAATTAGAGTAACAACATTATAAGGTTCAGCATCATTATATCAGGATATCAACTGTCGTTTTTATTTCCTTCCGTTCGTTCTTAGATTTTAAACAAATGACAAGACCTGTTTAGGTAACATTTTTATTTTTGAGCAACAAAACCGTCGATAATCTCTCCGCTAGAAAACATTTCTACATCGATTGAAAATCTAACACAGAATCGCGTTCGATGGTTGTATTTTTCGACGAGTGTCCCCAGAACCGAGGTGACCGAAAGGATGGGTTTTATTTTCATTTTATTTTTTTTCCTTCCCGTTTGAACCCTTATAACCCTAAAGTCTCTTCTCCACGAGCTAATATCATAGTCGCGTCGTGCCTGTAATGCTGCTGTGTTTCAAAATATAAAACGATTTATTAGCGTATTTCACAAGAATTTTCGAAATATGCAGAAATCCAATCGTTACGTGCCGTCGCAATGTTATATTATACGCTAACAATGTGAATGCCATCGGGCTGTAGCAATAAGCGAGCAAATATTTTCGAAGGGCAATAATTGTCAACCGTTCCCAATCGCGGATAAAAGCTACACTCGGAACGGGCTCCCGTGTCACCGACCGAATACCGAACTCGAAACTTTTGGTACCGGAAGAATTTCCGGGGCCCACTCCTCTCGAAGTTCGGAAACCCGATCGCTGAAACGTACGAATCCGTGTATATATTATACACGTTGAATAGGCATGTAAAAACCGTCGAGTTAGGTTTTACGAGCGTTGTACACTTATTCAGGGGGGAAGGGGTAGCCTAACTTATTACTGTCACGCCTTCGGGGAATTTCTTTCGATTAAATCCGCACGAACATTGTTTGCTCGCGATCGTGAAAAATCGCGGGTAATATTAAAATTATAGTCGAACCCACGTATTGTTACAAAGTAATATTACTATTTCGATGACCTAAGTTCGTCTGCTCTGCGCGTGACATGACGTTATTGAAATATAATATCGATTGGAAACCGTATATTATTTTACAAAGAACTCGCGACGAACGTTTTTACCGTACGTCTGTGTGATCAATTATAAGTAAATACAAAATACATGGGTATGCTTCGATACGGTTGTACATCGTTGTATGGTTCGTCTGTAGATGCTGAACGAGCATAAATGGGCCACAACCTACGTGGGCGTGTAAATCATAATACATTCTAATCACCGAGATCGTAGCTCGAGATTGTTTAATACGTATTATACGTATTGGTGGGTATAGTATAAGAGAGTATACGCTATGTATATCCGTAATAAATTTCGTAAAGGAATACGTGTACATAAAATAAAGTGCTGCGCATGTCTCAAAATCCCTTTCCCGTATGAATTGCATCCCAACAACGTTTAATGACTACAAGAATTGCATCCAAACATAAAAAAACATTGTTTCACTTCCTATTCCATACAGATTTAGAACTGTCAATAGCATATCATGACTATCGATAGGATAAAAATATTTATTTTTATTGTTGTTATGCTGTTAGAAATAAATAAGTAAAATTAAAATATGTAAGTTTTAATTATTGAAGTGTAATATAACAATTAAAAAAAATAATAATAAAAAAATATATAAATATAAAATTAAAAAAAAAAACTGGTAAAAACTTATATATATTATCAGTATATCAGCATAACTAAATTATATACTAAATAACTACTAATCTACTTATTGTTTTTTTTTTCGGGGGAGGGGGGATTTTATTGTAGAATATGATGTATACCCAAAATATTTTTTACTGATACATCCTAATACGCCCGACGATGTGATCCAAAGGTCGGTCATCATCAGCTATACACTCAATACATTTAAAGTTTGTAACGATCGACATTTAACTCTATTATATTTTATGGCACAAGAGGGAACGAGAAAAAAAAGTTGTATATTATTATTAAGCTGTATTCGAGAAAAAAGAGAAATCTTGGGTCCAGAAGTTTTTAATGGTATAAATAATCGACAGAATAGTGATCCTCGGCATAATACGGTGTAGTACGTTTGTGATGGGCTTTGCACACGACGACTACGACGTGGACTATGCGCGTACCTACACGATTCAATAAAAACGAACGTATGAGCAGAGGTGGAAGTAGAAAAGTTCATGCCCGAGGAAAACATTAAGATTACGCCCTATCATAGATCAATAATTAAATACACTTAGCGATAATTTTTTTCTAATAATTAACATACAATCATACTTATTGAGTTTTGAACCTAATATCAGTACTGAACAAAGTTAAAAAAATCAAACTAGTTGTTAATAACTACAAAAATTACACCTTCTAAAATTGTACACCCGGGGATGAATCCCCGTCTTCCGCTCCTGTGTATGAGAAATTACACTTCGTGTTCGTGGACTCGATAGACGTGTAGTGTTTTCGCGGTCGGTACGTTTTCGCCTCGGAAATTCGTCAACGCGTTCGGTTATTGAACGGACGAGTTTTTCAAGAAGAGGTTTCTATTCGGCAACGGGCGCAGCAATATATATACAATCGCCCTCGAGACGCATTGTCGTGTCCATTTTTCATGCTCTGTGGGGAACGCGAACGGCTACCGTCTAATTTATCAATTGTAGCCGAGAAATAAAAATAAAACGCGACGTATTATTTATGCCTTGTCGCCGGTACAGCTTCGGCACGGTTATAGTGGACCAAATAAGAATTGATCTGAGCGGAACCGTCGCGTACATACATCGTGTACACATTGTACAAATACTCGCACACAAATGCTAAAACACACCCCGTCCATTGGTGTGCCACGTTCGGGTTTTCTCCGAACAAACGTATAATTTATACGGGCGGTTAGATGTATTTTTTTTAACCGTTGGGCATTCGCGCGGTTGGATCGAGAAACAAATTGTTCGCCGTACAACCTCAACCGGGATTATATTTATAAGGGATTTACCACCCTGAGACACGTCATGCAATTAGTAGCTCCAAAAATGTTACGATCGTTGCACAGTAGTGAAATTAAAGTTTAGAGTACGTAGGTATAACGCGTTGTGTGGTACGTTTATATGGAAAAAAAGAAAAATCTAGACTTTTTCTTTGTGGATCGCTTGTACTCCATATTCGGTTCTAAAAAATATTTACGATTACTCGATTGCCATTGTATAGCTTTCGTCAAAAAAGTTAAGCCACGCTCAATGTTCGACATCGCGAAACAATTCATACGCTCGGTGAGCAGGTGAAAACGGTTAACATTCAACTGAAAAGTAATATTCAATGGAACAATATATTTGTTTCTGGCGTACACATAGTAAATTAGCGAGACAATGTCAACATAAAGTATAATGCCTTAAAACTTTCATATTTGTTTCATGGGCATTCAGTCTTTAATAATTCACATAATGATATAACATTGGATATATACCTTCAGAACATTACTTTTCGGTATAAATATCTCGCGAGTTGTATCTATACAAATACACAATATTATACCACACTTATGAATATTTGGTATTATTTCTGACTCGAATCAATGTCAAAAAGCTGCTTTTGTTTATTCAACGCTTAAAGTAGTTTTTACAGAACCACAAGATATGTGTTTACCAAAAATAAAATTCTTACAGTAATATTAAGTTCATCTGCTTGCATAAATAACTTCATAACAGTGTACGAAATAGTTTTATTTTATTCAGTTTTCTTATCTGTTTTATATTCTACAACTCCGCAAATGTTAGGGTGGCACAACATTCAAAAGTTTTAAACATATTTTTATTTTTGAAAATCTGTAGCGCTATGAGTGAGCAATTCATACAGTCCAAATGACAACCACTACGATATACCTATATATATTGATGCGTTGTAACTTTTTATTGATAACATTAAACCTCCTGAGAAGACCGTCCTAGAATATTTGATACACAAACTGTTTGAAAATATGTTAATTCTTGTTCGAAATTCTTCTCTTTATCACCAAGGTTTTTTTTAGATCCATATTTTTTCCCCTCGTTTCACATTCCAAACGTATGGATCATTATTTTATTTATTTCTGTTGAAGCATATTAATTTTACGACATTTTTCCAAGTTCACGTTTGACCGTCGATAAGTTAATGATAATAAACGATTCCGATATCGTTGGACTCGTGTCATTCGATGTTTTATTTATTGGGATAACCATCATTGTACAGTTAGCTAAAAAATAAAATAAAAATAAGCAATAACAGCTACTAGTTGGATCTACGAAATAACAAAAACATAAAATCAAGTCATACTTTATGAACTCGCATGCATACAGGACTGGACGACTGGCTTGTCATTTTCCCGTGCACAACAGAAAATCGAGAAAACACGACTACCCTTCTTGTACGGTAAGGACCTCGTTTAGTGGAATCATCCGTAAACGGTCGTAACAAATATGATAACCGTATGTACAATCACGTATTTTACTTGTTCACTCGTGTCGTTTATCATGAAAAAAGAAAAAAATAATAATAAATATAGCTATAACTTGTGTATAAAACTATAGCTGAGACGTCTATATATATATATATATATATATATATATACTGAAGGATTATTGTACATACATTCATATTTTGATCGAAAAGACTTTTGGACATGTGTGCAAACAACGCACCACCGCCACCGTCGCGTTCGATAACGAAATACAAACCAATATGGAATACGATAAACATTTCGATATGTACGACGATAAATTATTTATATACAATTTGTGGAATTGACACATAAATCTAACATGTGTTATATTACTTTAAGCGCACGCATCTCCTTCTCAATACCAATACCCATAATAATGATATAGTTTTATATATCATTATGTCTGTACACACGCCATTCCCTGATGTGTCGAACGTATCGTTATAATCATAGAACAATATTCCATTATTATTTATAAGCATATAATATCATACACGTAATGCACGTTCTGCAAATAGATAATATAGGTATAGGCGACGATAATTTATGGTGGGTCTGTCTTAGCTCACAAACGGGCGTTTCGAAAAAAATATAACATATTACTATAGGTGCACGCCGCATACAATATTATAACGCCATTTATTATGCCCTCGATATCATAATATAATAAAATATCCTCTTGACGGTATCCGGAATAACACAATTTCCGTTCAGTTGATAACAGATAGCGCCACGAAGTCTAGATGAGACTTTTTACAAAATCCATTTCTTTGGCGCCCATCTTCCGAACTTTTAAACAAAACAACAACTTCTGTTTGTGTCAATATGGTTCCAACTTTTTCGCTCTCAAATTTCATAACATATAAACTTATAATCAATGCTAAAAAGTTAAACATTTGTTCCAGATTAAAACTACTATTATTATTTATATTTATTTGTTTTAAATACAATTCATTCAATTTGTACACCAAAATGTCAGCCAAAATATATAAATTAACAATAAAATTATTATTTTATAAAATATTATGTTTTAGATCAAACAGTTGAGGTTTTTTTACCTTTCTTCTTATTCAAATATCTTAGCTGACATTAATGACAAGATGAGCAGTGTTCAAATAGCTATTGCTATATGGACTCTATTTTCTTTTAAAACAATAGTTTTCTTAACACATTTTATACACGTTGATAAACTGTGAGGGTTTATATCCCCCCCTCGCCATCATATTATTGTATTAATTTTGTAAACAGTTATTAAGTTATTAGTGATGATTATTATTTCATTAAATAAATAAATAAGTATATATATTATAATGGACCATAAATAATATTATAGCGAACTGAAAAATAAAGTAAAATACCCCTTATCTATTTTAATTATTTTTAGGCCACAAGTTTTTTCCATGTCTATTTTGTCATGAATTATCAATGATCATTATGTAATTATTTGGAATAAAACTAATTGTGGCCCCACACATCTTATGAGTAATAATAATGAATTATGTTTTTTTACTCATAAAACGTGTATATGTATGTATATGATGATACATTTTAAGGCGTTGATGTGTTTCTTTTTCAAGTAACTATGTTATTCATGATGCTAAAACTTCTCTTGAAATTGCTATTGGATTAATTGCAACCAATTATGTTTTTATGATAACAAATCAACTGGTGATAAATATTTTAAATACCTTAAATTCACGAAAACCTCGAACTAAAGATGTTTCATTGACTTCAAAAGTTGTAGCTAACCTCCTTTCACTCTTGTCTCCGTAATGAATATCAGACTTGCTAATTTTGCATATTCGGTATCTACATCCAAGTCTCATTAAATATTTCATTGAATATATTAGCTAATGTTGTTGAATGAGATGCTTTAAAAGTAAGTTAAGAACATTTTAGAGTTAAACATATATCCGTAAAACACAGTAATCATTTACAGAACTAAAATCATGATTGTAACCAATGTTTATTGATTAGCTCACGATCAATCACGATTTTTTGTACACAGTGTCGATAATCATGGATTTAAGTTATATATATATATATAATTAAATATATATATATATATATATATATATATATTTAAATAAACCAGAATTTATATTTATGCATTTAAATCATTAACAAAAAATCCAAATAAAATATTGAAATTCGATAATGGTTTAGTATTTAAATATCACTCTTTGAGTAAAATATAAATTTATAGAAACACAAAAACCAAAACTGTTGGCACAAATAGTGCAAAAACAAAAACTTTGAATTAAGCTTATACATTTTAAAGTGAGGGTGTGAGCACTAAATAAAAATCTCATATCTTATAAATTTGGAAATTATTAAAGTTACAACTATCGACACTAATAAGAACAAACGACCCACAAATAAGGCTCTTAGTTTCATTTTAAAATAAATGGTATGTTGACAGGTAAATAAAGCTTCTTTTTATATTCTTCACCGTATACTATATCATAAAACTTAACTATTGTATTCACTCACATTATTATTAAACTTACGAGTGCGTTAAGTCATTAAATCGTAGAATACCATCAACGCACAATATGATTCTTGGTTTATTATTACATGATTATTAGTTTAAAACTTAAATATACCTTAAGTGTTTTAAATGCATGTCCATTTCTCATAATGTCTAGGTTAATTATTATTATTATTTTTATTACTACAACATCTTCAACTAAACTTTTTGCTTAAATATTCTACTCCTCATTCGATTCTTTCCCGAATACTGTGAGTAATATTTTTTACAGTTCTGATACCCAGAGTTAAGTCCAACAGAGTCCTTAAGAAGTTTTAGTCTACTTTGTTTCAGGAAACTCTTATCGATCATTTCATGAATAATATATCGATCACATAGAGTGAAATACACATTTTTGACAGCTATGGTAAAAGTGATTTTATTGTTTTCGAATAACAAGGCTCACATGTCAAATAATAATAGTTATAATTCTATACACATTTTTTACAAAGAATCTCTTTAATATTTTCATCTTGAATACAACTTAACAGCACAATATCGATCGATAAGAAAACGTAATTATTGTAGTGACTGACAAAAAAACTTAGCACAGATTTAAAATTGTTTCACGAATAATTTTCTTTTAGCGTTACGTTAACAAAACCAAACCACTAAAAAATTATCTCTTCAATGCATTTTTCGTGTCCGATTTTTGAAAAATTTATACTTTTACCTAAAAGTTTGATCACAGAAAATTAAATTAAATATCATGGGATATTCGATACATTTTTTCGCTTTGTTTAAATTGTAAAAGGTTAGGAATATCATATAACACTGTACAATATAATTTTTCTTTTGTGTTGATACAATATAAAAGATACTAGATAATATTCAAGTTTAAAAATTAGAATTTAGTTAATCTAACTTATTTTCTTATGGTATATTAATCTCACTCATTAAATTAATTTAACATAAAAATTAACGTAATATTTTTTAATTTTCTCAAAGAATTATTGAATTTTTAAAATTAGAAAAATATTTTTGTCCAATACCAAGATAAATTACAATTTTATTAAATTTATAAAATTACCAAAATAATAGAAAAATATTTCGAAGACATTTGTATTTTTATTTTAAGGTACAAATATATTAACTATAGTAATAATTAATAATAAGGTCCCGGGAAACAATAGTCGAACAATCTAAAACCTATTTAAAAATAACTATGGTTTTTTATAAACTATTGTTGTTTAATTGGCCACCTATTTTTAGACTTTAATACTTTAATACATATTATAGATAAAAAATACTATAGTGTAATTTAATCTATGTTATAACCTAATATACGCTATATGTGATTAATATACGTAGAAGATTAATTTTATAAATTTCAATTTCTAAACAAAAAAAATACAGATTTATGAATACTTAAATGTACTCGTATATAAAAGTTTTCTTTTACCTATATATTTTATGATGAGAAACATAAAATACATTAAAGTTCTGATTGATTTTCTCTTGTTTTATTACACAATTATTTATTTAATTATAATCGGTTGATTCTCAATCATAAAAGCTATATTCGAGAATCATTAATCAACGAATAGTAATTAAAACTCAATAATGATACCTAGGAATTGGCTATAAATCTTCTAAACAGCCTCAATAAATTTCCTAAAAAATAACCGAAATTCCCTTAAAAAAAAAAACCCCTTAGCGATCCGTTATTATACACAACATTGCCTTTACACCTCCAACGTTGACAATTTTGTTAACTTTAGATATTTATTAAATACACAATTAGTGTAAATTATTATTCTTGAACATAAAACTAGTTTTTAAATTAATACTTTACAAATTTCACACACTTACAATATTTGAAAACTATTTAATGATAATATAAAATATTAATCAGATTAAAAACTTAATAATTTAGTAAATTAAATATATTAATTAAATTGTGCGTACGTATAACTTATTTTGGCGCTGAATAAAAACATTCTTTTGTTTTTTTTTTAATTTAACTTTTTAATTTTAACTTATTAGTTGAAGTTAAGTTAATAATATTTATTAAATTAATATCAAATATAATTAATATTAGTAATGTGTGAATACATTGAATTTTAAAATGTATTAGAATAAAATAATTAATTGAGTAAAAGATATTATTACTTGCCCTGGCTTGATAATATTCGATATATTGAATGAGAAATATTAGAAAATTACCAAAACGGCGTAATGTATAGGCAAAAGTGAGACATAACTGTGAGGGAGGACAATAATATATTTTATTTTATTTTTTAATAATTCAAAACAAATCACATTAATAAACTAAAGATCATAAAACATACAGCTCTTATCATAGATACCTCTATTAAAATAGCCATGAGGCATATCCACCAACACAAACAATTATAAGTTAATTTATCGAGACCACTAAAACATCCTTAAACTTTTCAAGAGCACGGACCAGTACAATGTAATCAACTTTGTAAATCATTCGAGTAATCGTATTGAAGTATAAGTATTTAAATTGTTTTAATACTGTTTTCAATGTTTTAATAGAATGACTTTCGCAAAAAAAAATCCACCATCGACCACAGATGGCAGCGAATGTTCTAAATTTTTTCTTATTAACTTATGGCCCAAACAGTAGAATATATTATGTGGAAAAATACATTATAGATACCCGTGTTGCGGTCCTTGCGTCAGATTTCAATGCGTAAATTACATATCGAGTCAAATGCGAGAGTTTCTGCATTTTACTATTCGATAATATGCGTTTAGAAAAAATCACAGACGAGATGTAAGTACTGGTATTCGGTGAATTCGTATCGCTTTTTCTCACTTCAATGGAAAATTGCGCGGTGGCGGCAGCGGCAACGGTATCGCAATGTTATTAATTATTATTATACACATTTGTAAGCAATGATAAATGTTTAATCATTAATACAAGAACGTTGTACCATCGAAACAATTTCGTGAACACTGCAAACGAGCCGAGAGGCAATCGAAACAACGACTTGGCATTAATAACAATAATAACAATGAGAGAACCAATCTTTTAGGTGGGAAAAAATTGTTTGCTCCTTACTTGTCTAATCGTTTAATACCACTATTATTATGTAACACTGTATGAGTTTTCAGTTTTGCTTTCTGAACATTGTTCATGTATACACGAGAGCTTTGAACGACGATAAGAATGATACTTGATAGTATCTTCGGGTAAAAATATTAGCTGAAAATTAATTTCTTCTCCCCTCGCTCTACTGATCATAGTTTAATTAATAATAAATACGAGTATTAATAAAAATAATATTATATACATAACTTGTGAATTGAATATTTGTTAAGGCTCTCGTAGTTTCTTATAATTATATTTTTTTTTTCAGATTGATCCAAGTATTTTCAGTGATTTACTAACGTTTCGGAACCCATTTTCAATTTAGTTTATGAAAAGTAAGTTTACAGAATCGCTATTGTGAGCATACAATAATATAGATGCACAATTTTCCAACAGTTAAGGTAAGACAAGATTAGTTAGGTAAACAACAACAAAATTGAATGTGCATTATGTCACCAATATTTCCAATTTAGTAGAAGACTAATAATACAAATATAAAAGTACGGTGAGTTCTAATAATGACGGTTGTATTTTAGAATTCTAAAATTTACACAGTTTCAACTGAGACGTATTCACACAAAAATTAAGAGTCTATAAACAAAGTACCTGTTCATACCTTTTGCATAGTCAATAAATTATTTTTAAATCACTAGATCAGTAATGGAATTGTGTTAATCTGACATTTCCTTGATCCAACGTATTTTCGATTTTTTGATAATCCGCGAACGTTTTTCGCGGGGATTGGAAGATCGTGGGCCGCGGAATACCGGTTCATCCTTATGGAAACGCGGACCAATAACGAATGCGAGACCCATCCGACGTTTCCATAATTTCTTGACGTACGTTTGGAGAGAGCGGTCCAATAGGACCGGGATTATTTGCCACAGAAGAAATCCAGTCGCGGTTGGGCACAGTTTCGCAGTCCACTAATCCAAATTATTTCCGGCGAAAACGACGTCGCGCGTTACGATAACTGGCATTTCGATAAAAACGGCCCTGCACACGTAGCTCTAATATCTAACGGTTCGTTCAAGGATAGAGATATTATTATTGTTGAGCACTTGAACCCTGGCTTGGACCACGAATGTTCCTTAAAAGCATATGGGTCTGATGGGCTTTACTTTTTAAATCGATTTCGGATAGAATGGGGTTTCAAAAATTAGAATAGCGCTGGGCTTTAACGGGTCCGGGCATTCCGTATCAGGACATGGACTGAGTTAGACCAGTGTTCTGCAAATTATTTTTGTATTTATACTAATGTAGCACTGAAAATGAAAAACGAAAGCCACAAATGGTGAACCCTACAATTGTATTATTCGGATTATTTTTAAATCTATGAACTTAACACGTACTACGTACGCATGAGCACTACAAGCTATTAAGTTTTAAACACGATAAATACCTAACAAACTTACAAATGATTATTCTACGACTTTTGTACATATATATTTTTATTTACTAAACAATAAACGCTGAAAAGTTGATCGTTATACAAATAACAGTTGTGTTTAAGGGACCTTTTAGAGCCGGATTGGACTGGTGATTTTATTAAAACAGTTAGGAGGTTTGGGTGGGCTTCGTTACATAGTTTTAACTTCAGGAGGGCTTGGGTTTTGTAAATTATAACAGTGGAGGGCTCTAATGGGCCAGGGTTTCCGTATCGGAATATGGACCGGGATAGGATTATGAAAATCGGCTTACGCAGAGCTCTATTAAGCATCGTCAGCACCGCGGCAATCAACTACAGTACAAATACCGCGGTAAGCATCGTTCCGCCGCTTCTTCTTCGAAAAATTTCTTACCGATAATCCGTTATCGGTGGCGCGTTCTGTACAACGGGTATGTCAATGCTTCGCGCTACGTCGTTCATTACAGTTAAAGGTGGGAATTTCGACTTAATTTAATGATCCTATTCATTTGACTCGGTTCATTCCAATGATTTGGTTCAATGCGTCGACTCAGGACCGTCACTGGTAAATATTTATAGCGGTGGTGGAGGGAGTTTATAAATACATACATTTTTACGTTAGATAATCCCTTACCTTTTTCCAAATCGATCAAGCCAACCGTTCGATATACCAAAATCCGTTACGTTCGAACGTTTCGGGATTTCGTTCAATTCTTCCGTCAAAACTGCAAAATGTACAGCCAAATTCAACGTGTGAGCTTGTCGAAACCACTCTTAACATGTTTTCTAACTGCTCGTTTTCGCCAACCTTTCGACGTATTGTACTTCCTGAAAACGATATTTTCTCAACATCACTCCCGTTCTTCATCATGGTCCGCAATGAAGAGGAAGGCAATGCCGATTCGTTGTTCATTTAACACGCCATTTCTAGTAACATTTAGTTCATCTCCAACAGACAAAGCATTTCTTTTGACTCCCGCGCGGTTTAGATGGTGTAGACGCACAAAACGATAACAATTAAAAATGTACGAGTGATGTCGGGGGTATCACTTTAACGCTCGAAAACGACAACTTATACAATTAAATAGGCAGTCGGTCGACGAGTGCGCCAGAACACACGTTCACGGTGCTGTCCATTAGTGCTCTTGTTTTGTTATGGGTAATACCCTGGTACCCGGGTACCGGTATATCCGAGTAATACTCGATTATGCGGGTAACCAACGTTTTCGGGTAGTGGGTTAGGCCATTGCCAAAATGTTCGGGTAACCAAAAGTTTTTAATACACGTAAATAGTCAAGCTAAGATCTAGCTGCTAGGAGGAAATTAGTATTATATAATAATTATACATTTATACGAATAAGAAATATTTCCTCTTTTAATTTAACAAAAACATGGTTTAAAAATAAAATGTTTAGTATTTTTTAAGTGTTTATAGTGATTTTGTAGATTAATAATAAGTTTATTCGAGTATAATGTTGAATGCCATATTAAAAGCTATTTTAAATCCTACATTAAAACTTAGTAGGTAACGGCCATAGTGGCTATAGTTATCCTTGTATGTGTATAGCTACGCAAATAATAAGTAGTGGCAATCATACGTATACATATATAATGCAGCAAGTGCGACAATATTGTTTTGTCATCAGACTGCTGGTCATCATTTATTATACAAATTTTTGAAATGACTGTAGCCTATAGGTGAAGTAAATAACGAGTACACAAAATATAACGGGTACCCGAAATTTTGTAAATTGGGTAATACCCGTTAAACCAAAGTACTCGGATAGGTACTCGTTTATCAAAAGCACTGTCCATGCTTGTGCGGTAAGAGTACTTTTTGGTATAAAACGAAAATAAGATAAACGTGTCAACAAAATCCTTATCTGGCGTATTGATTGGGATTTTTCCACGTTAAAAGGTATGAGTGGCCAGAAGAGAGCATATTGTGTGCCATTATGTACATACATAAAAATTATAAATAATTATGGAGAATTAACATAACAGTTTGAAACACTTAATATGTTATACTACATTTTAAATTTGAACAATTGTAAGAATAAAAAAAAAGTTATTTATGATTTTATTAACACTGTTACGGTTCACTGCCTTAGTGAAATTTCTGAATATCTGTAAAATCAAAATTTAAGTCTATTATAGGTTTCAAGCAACATTAATATAAAAGCTAAAAATGTGTATATAAATTTAAAAAAAAATATATATATATATATATGTGTGTGTGTATAACTCTTGTTTTATTTTTACAATTAATAATAATAATTACAGTAATTATATAAATGAATAATAAATATTATAATATATAGTAAATACAATACTATTATAAAATACTTTTTGAAATCGAAATTATATTCGTTTTACACAAAATATACAAACAACATTTTATAATCATATATAAGTTATATTTGTTATATTTTATACATGTCTATATACATACATAAATATAACTGTTTTATTTAAATTTCTTTATTATTTATTTTTTTAACTTAAATAAAGTTCTCAAAACAAAATAAAAATAATTTAACTAAGAGTTTATAATAATTTAAATTACATAAAATATAAATGATTATGATAATGATAATTATAGTAGTAATAATAATAATAATAATAATAATAATAATAATAATAATGATATAAATGTATATGTTTGATTGTTTATACAACAAAATATTTATCTTATTATTAATATGTAAAAAAATGTAATGGTCTAAGTAAATCTTGAATAATTGATGAAAAAAGGGTGTTATTCGCAATTGTTCAGAACTCTTAATTGAAAACAAAATATAATGCTTCTGCATTAAGCAACAAATAATAAAAAAAAAAAAAAAAAACATGATGATACAACTATTCAACGATAATAATTTAACGCTATACTCTCAACAATATAACGATACAATACAAAATAAACTATAGTTAAATATTCAACTATAATAAATCACAAATATTAGATGTGTACTTATTAAATATAATATGTTGATGAATACAGAAAAATAATTAAATAAATACAAAATAGTTAAGATTTACAAATCTTTATGAAAAAATAAAAATAAAAAATAAATGAAAAAATACTTAACTTTAATGGGATGTTTAAGTGCATATCTAAGTAATAAATATTGTTCAATATTTTTATTTAATTAGTTAATGGTGTATTAGATGCTCCTAAGTTGTCAATCTCTCGTTGAGCTTTTGATATTTTTACTTTATCTTTGGGTGTACCATCTTCTCCAGTTTCCATGGCAAACATTTTCATTTTTTCTTTAAAACTCAACTTCTCTGGCACTGTACCCACTTTATTAGACATTTGTTTTTGATGTTGTTCAGCTAGCAAACGTTGTCTTGGATCCCTAAATCAGAAAAATATCAACATGAATAATTAGGTATTTACTAGAAGATGGATAAATATTTACCTGTAGACTTCTTGAGCTCCTATTACTCCTGGTGTATTACCACTGGTAAACTGAATGTCAGGGCTACGTGGTGAGGCTAACATTGTTTCGGCTTGATCAATGAAATTCTGTTATACATAAAAATTTTCTTTAATCAAATATAATAACCAGCTTAAGAAAAAATGAGTAATTAACTCTAATTACATCAGGATCTTCAATAATTTTCTCCAATGTTGGAGATGGTGGTGATGGTGGTATAGATGTTGGGTCTTGGAATGACACACGTTTAGGGGTAATATTTGCATTCGATACAGTTACCACTCCATTTGGAGTAGATGAAAGAACTGGTGGTCTAGGTGGTGTTGCTTTTGTTTCTACCTGGCTCATTATAGCATATGATGATCCTCGTTCAGGTGGAAGAGGTGGATCGTTATTGTTGGGACTGCCCAACAAATTATCTAACCGTTGAGAAGGGTGGCTTCCTTGTGATGATGGACTATAACCATATCCAGAATTATCAAGAGATAAATTGTTGGGTGGATTTACAGAACGATTAATGTGATTGGGAGTGTTATTATTATAAGATTGATTTAATAGCTGTTGCTGTTGTTGATACTTGAGTTCTTCCTCCTTAAATTAACAAACATTGATTAATGACTACTACAAAATAATAAGCTACACATTAACCTAACATATTTGTGAGAGTGTGCATGTAATCTTATATAATTATAAAAATTAATATTTTACATAAAATATAACACAAATACACAAACTATTAATTTCTATGCACATTCATATAGAATAAAAATTGTATATTAATATAACATTAACTAACTTTAACAGACTATAATATATTTATATTTTTTTTTATTAAACTATTATTATATTACTACATTAGATAAGAAATAAAATAAAATATATTACAAGTTAGAATTATTTGTCTATAAAAAAAGAAATATATTATATATATATTATGTCACTATAAACCTCTAGTTAAATACTTATTAATCAATGATCATTATATACATAATATACATCAATAAAATGTACAGGAAATATAAGAAACATTTTAAAACTATTTAGAATTTTTAATTGTGAATTCATTATGCATATAAGGTAAATTAATGTATTACTTATTTATTAGAAAGCACACAAACTACAGATATTTTATCGGATTTTATAAAAAAAAATTGAAAGCCATAAAACACACCTTTCTTTTAAGTTTCAATTCTACTTCTCTTATAGCTTCCATCTCAACTTGTTTTGTTTTCATTTCTTTAAGTCTTCTTAATCGTTCTTTTTCATCACTGATTCTTTTAAAAATATAAAAGTATAGATAAAAAACAATAAAAACTCAATGCTCTTACTAGTATTTAAAGTAAATATATATATACCCATTAGAAGGTACTGGTTGTGGACCTCTAAGTGAACTATTCATATAATTATTACTTGGAGCCCTAACTGTATTTGGAGGTGGTCTCCTATCACTTTGTTGTTGAGCACTACGCATTAATTGTTGCACTCTTTCATTTGCTTCCTGAAAAATATTAATTATAATATTTCAAATATAAATGTAAATTATTTTTAGTTTTACTTGATCATCATCATCATCATCTTCTCCTTCTTCCTGGGCCCGACGTTCAAATTCTTTTTCTAATCTGAGAGCTCGCAGCTGTTCTTCTTGACTTACAGTTCTATTGGGACCAAGTGCTACAAGTTCACTCATTTGTTGATCACGCCACATTCTACCAGCTTCTCTTCTACGTTCTGCTTCTTTTTCTTTTTCTTCTCTTTGCCAAGGATTAGTGCCCTGATATGGGTATTGCTTAGATTGCTCTGTAGGTGTTTGATAAAAACCACCTCTAGGTGGTTCACCACCACTGGCCATATATCTGTTAGGTTCATTGCGCGGTGGACTTGTCTGGTAAAGTGGATGTGTTGATGTTGGTGGTGGAGGAGGTGGTGGAGGTGATTCTCTATATGCAGGTGGCATAGGCTCAGGAACTGTGGCTCTCATTGGCTGATGGTATTGCTGAGAGCGAACAATGTCTTGTTGAGGTTTTAATTGATCTGCCAAGTATGAAGTGGGTTTAGCATCTTGGTAACCTAGATATGGTTGAGCTCTATTTGGTGGTGGTCTCTGTTGTGTGGCGTATTGATGTGGAGACATAACCCCACTAGACCTTAATTCACGTCTACGCACTTCTTCAGTCATCTCTTGTAATTTTGCATCCTGCCTTAACATATCTCTTGAAGATTGAGAACGCATTGTCATTCCCTATAAATAAAAAAATAATTATTAAATTTTACTAGCCATTGATGCAATATCATAATTTTAATTTTAACCTGATTCTGTAAATTATAAGAATCTTTATTGGATATATATGCTGATGTAGGTCTATCTTTCAAATGTTGGGTGACATCAGAGCTTTGTCTACTCTGCAATGATGATTGTGATCCTCTAAAACTCTTTTGTAATTGATTAGGAGTTCTGAAAAAGAAAAGAAAAATGCTTACTTTTATTTCTGTCAATATAGTTTTATGTTCTAACTTACCTTTCGTCGGGTGGACTTGGCAGTTTTCCAGATGGTCCATAACCATTTTGATCTTGGTTTCTATATATTTGGTTAACATTTTGGTAGAAACGTTCATCAGTAGTTTCTGGAGTAGGACTGTTATATTGTTGTTGCATTAACAACTGTTGCTGTATATGCTGTTGATATGCTGGGTGCTGCTGTTGAGGTTGATATACATTTGCGTGAACAGATGGTGATCGTTCTGGATGGTAGTTACCATTTAAGAGATTTGGATTTGATGGCTGACGAAGAGCCATTTGGGAGTGTGGACGAGAATCATTAAGATTTTGGCTAGACCTAAAAATAATAATAAAAATTGATAAAATACCTTTATTAGAGTATTAAAAATAAATACAAATCATACCGAGATTTAAGTGTATTCTGATGCTGAAGATTATAAGTAGTTGAAGTGCGATTATATCCAGGATTAAAAACTTCGTGTTGAGTTGGTGGTCTACCTACTATAGGAGGTATAGTTGTGCTTGCCCCTTCAACGCCTAACACAATTAATTTGATTATTAACCAATGTCATATTACCTAATTATGTAATATAAGTCAATAAAAACTTACTGTGAAGAGAAGGGACGGATTTCGAACTCTGAATTTGTGACAGATGGTGAGGTGGTGGACCTCTGGAGTTGATGTTTTGTTGTTCGTTTAACACACGAGACGGCAAGTCCCGTTCGCTCATACGACGAGGACCTAAAT
The DNA here is from genome assembly GCF_003268045.1 of Sipha flava. Lineage (NCBI taxonomy): Eukaryota > Metazoa > Arthropoda > Insecta > Hemiptera > Aphididae > Sipha > Sipha flava. The sequence continues at coordinate 1,360,254 of NW_020273126.1, forward strand.
AAATAAAGAATTATTATTTCATAAATAAAGTTACAGTATATGTATATGTATATGTATATATATATATAATACATTAATAAGACACATACTAATAAGCTTACAAAAAATAAGTATTAAATTTAATTCTAGATAAATTAAGACAAATACTACACATATCAATCGTAAGCATTTTCTACTTAAACAAATGAAAGCAATTAAATTAAAAATAAATTGAATAAAAAAAATGTAATAAAAATAAACAATATAGGTACTCCTGTCTTATTAAGGTTACAATTTAAGAAATAATTCAATATTTATAATTCAATTATATTGGTAATAATTAGGGACCGGATTTATATGCACAAAAAATCCTCAAAATATGCTTCTAAAAATGCTGTAATATGCTATAAAATATATATTTATTTTTAAATATGTACTTAAATATTCACTTAAAATGTTGTTTAAAATGATGTACAAATATTTGAAATGTTTAAATGTAAAAAAAATTTGGCATTTATAATACCACCAATTTTTTTAATGTGGTTTTTGCGTTTTTGATTTTGATCATGGCTTCTGATAAAAAGTAATCTTTTGATTCTATCATTTTTATTGTGCTCAGAATTATTTCAACATTTGATTTAATGTAAATTAAATTAGCTTTCAAATTAGGATCTTTTATCAAATCTTGTGATTTTTTAATTGAAATAGAGTCTTCACTGCTCAATTGAAGAATTATTTCTTTAATAATTTTCAAGTTGTCACAATAATAAAAGGCTGCGTTTAGCCATGTACCCCAACGCGTTAATATTCGTTTTGGTGGAAGTGTTAGATTAGGGGCCATATTTTAGAAAAGTGTCGTACACGATGGAACTTTTAAAAAACTTTTTTGTCGTCAGAAATAAGTTCATCAACTTGAGGAATTGATTTCTTATTTCTTCGGCAACCCTTTGTATTCAGTCGCAATTTAATCGATATTATGTGGCTATGAACGTGAAAATACGATAAAAACGAATATATGTGCTATTAATAATAATATGCATTTAATAGGTTAAAACGTTAAAATATGCAAAGTAAAATTAGTGTTATTTTAATAAGAATGATCTAAATCGGGGACAATGCTCATCAGATTTCAAAAAGCTTATTCCAATGCATATATGCATTTGCATATAAATCCGGTCCCTAGTAATAATAGTATACCATTATTACAAAATAATGTATTGATAAAATCCATAAACATAGAAAAAAAACTTATAGAAATGAAAAATATATTACATTTTAATAACTTAAAAATAAACAAAAAAAGACAATAAATAATTTAATGCTGATAAATAAATGATTCAGTATCTATTGAAAATATATATAAGAAAAAAATCATTAACTACTATTTAGTATAAAATTGAATAATACTTCATAAGAAAATGTTATATTTTATGAAATCCAAAAAAATAATATTAAATATATTATATTCACAAAAAAAAAATTATTAAATAAAAAATATAAACAACACATATTTATTTTCATTTAAATAATAGCTATAAGAAAATAAAACAACTAATGATTATTCAAATCAACTAATTATTTAAAAATGTAAATACATCACATACACAATTAAGTTAGTAAATATTAAGAATCGATTGTAGTGGCGATTCTCAAAACAGAACAATCCACTGACAGCCCGAAAAGCTATCGACCCATATCTTTACTAAGCATGTCAAAACTAACAGAGATAGTTATTCTGAAACGAATATCACCCATTATCGAAAAGGCAATACCCAGCTACCAGGCAGGTTTTAGACACTCAAGAAATTTCTGTGAACAATTTGCAGCTCTGACATCGCACAAGAAAAATGCTTTAATGACCGCCAGAAAATCGGAGCCACTTTTATTGACCTCAGTACCGTCTATAACACTGTCTGGAAGCATAGACTACTAAACAAACTGACAAAAATCATTCCCTGTAAAGGAACTAAAAAATACATACATGATGTTTAGAGCAATAGAAGATTCCACGTAATAATGGGAAACCAAAAATCTAAACCTAAAACATTGAACGGACTTGCACAAGGCTCAGTCCTGGCCCCAGTTTTGTTCAACGTATACATAAGTGACCTACCTGAGACTAAATGAAGAAAGTTTACAAATGCGGATGACCTCGGAATTGTTGCGAAGGGATCCTCTGTTAACACAATAGAAACAACCCTAACAGAAGATTTAAAGTCACTCGAGACCTACTACAAAAAATGGAGATTTAAACCTAATCCACTAAAAACGATAGTATCGTCGTTCACTTTGAATAACAGGGAATCCCAGCGGCAATTAAATGTGGATTTCTGTGGCCAACTAATAAAGAATCAACCAAACCCTTCGTACCTAGGCATAACCTTAGACCACCCGCTTACTTTCAAATCCCATCCGTAGAAACTGGCAGCTAAATTAAAAACTAGAGTATCACTAATCTAAACTAGCAGGAACTTCATGAGGCGCAAACACTCAGGTGTTACGCACGTCAACACTGGCTCTGGTGTACTCATCGGTAGAACAGCAGCCACTGTAAGCTAGTGGATACCCAATTTAGGAAAGCCATGCGCCTAATAACAGGAAGTGTCATGCCGAACCCAACTCCGTGGTTACCAGTGTTGTCGTATATAGAACCTCCTCATATCCGAAGAGAATTTGCTCTTCTAAAGCTAGTGACACGAATCAATAAAGACCCCGAACTTTCAATCCACCTGATAGAATTAAAACACCCCGCCTAAAGTATCGTAAACCTATTCTTTACAGAGCAGAAAAATTAATCAACTACCACATCAACAACCCGAACGCACTGCAAACCGAATGGCACGAAAACCTCCCGCCAAACAGAGAACTAGTCAGCTGCCCCTCAATGCCACAGCCTGGAATGAAACTCCCGCCCAAAATATACGTCCGCCTCAATCAAATCCGTATAGAACAAGGACGTTGCAACCAACTCTTAAACAAATAGAAGTTAAGAGACAACTCAAACTGTAACTGTGGAGAGTTGTAATCAATGGACCACATTATAAAAGACTGTCCGGCTCGACGATACCCAGGAGATGGAAGACTTCTTCAAAGCCACAGACATAGCCATTCAATGGATAAGTAAACTCGACGTCGCATTATGAATCAAAAGTTACCTGACAGAACCAATAATATAGTATATTTATATAGTTGTTCATTTTTCTACCAATTTTAACTGTTTTATGGGTCTATTGATTTATTTTTATTTTATCTTTTTATCTTCTTATCCCTTTACCTAAATTATATTGTATTAATTGTTGATCGTATTGCGCTTAAGATCTTGAATGTCATACGAAATAAATAAACTATTAAGGTACATCTTAGGTGAATATAAAATATAAAATTATGATGATTATGTTTATCATTTTTTTGGTTGATTACTACAAATTAAATATAAGAATTATATGGATTATTATATTTTTATCCATTATTAGAAACTGTTTATGCTTAACAAGAATAATATAAATTATAAAATATATTTTTAATTTATGATTTATGAATGATGTTAAATATACTTAAACTGTTTAAGTATGTTCAATTTTATAGAGAATACTTTTATTTTATATTAAACAATCAAAACATGCAATTAAAAAACGAAATACATCTATTGCTTCATTCAGAATCTAAAATTACTCCACAATTTATAATTTTATGAACGAAAAAAGTTTACTAAGAGTAATTAAACAAGTAATGAATAATAAATTAGTTAAATTATATCCTAAAATATTCTGTTTAGACATTCAAACAGCATATTTTATACTAAAAAAGTTCAACTTTTACTATGTTAAACAAAATAATTTAAAAATTCATAACAGTTCTTAATAGTTCCAATCGTTTAGAGCTTATTTTATATATTACATTTATATTTTAAGTAAAATCGACTAAATATAAAAAAAAGCCATGCATTAAACCAAAAAAAAAAAAATAATTAAATGAATTCCTTCCAAAAACTACATACACATAATAATTAAATAAAATTGTATTATAAAAGTAAAATAATTATGCAACACTGTTCACTAGTTTAAATTTAAACCCAAAGTAAGTATATGACGTTATATTAAACACAATTATAGCTCATTAAATAAAAGTTTATAAGTTTAAGATTAAACATTTCATATCATTAATTTTTCTTTATAACAATACTTGATCGAAATGCATACATTATTTTGTTCTATTTTGCAAATACAGAACATAATTTTAATACTTTTTATACCCTGTAAATTAACACTGGTTGTCATAAATAAAATATCAATGCAAGATAATTAATGTTAAATGAGAAGAGATATAAAATAAGATAATTATCATAAAGAAGTAAAAAAATATTTTAAATATCAAAATTTGAGTAAGTTACATAATTTAAAAAAAAGCAACAAATTTTTAAAAACAAAATAAATTCAAGAATGCAAAATTACAAAAAAATCAGTTCAATAATATAAAAGATTTTAATATAATAATAAATTAATTATATACAAATTTAATTTACTTACTATCATTTTTTGAATCCTCTTAATTTATTTTTTAATAAATAAATACTATACAATATTCATCACAATTAAAATGTAAAACATTATAATGTACTAAATATGTAAGTAATTTAGAAAAATGCAATGGAAAAAAGTGTAAATAAATTAACTAGTATGTTAATGAATTAAAAAATGTAAAAGTGTATATTTATTTAAGACCTAGACTAAACTTTTAAACCTTATAAAATACTACAACATGCATAGACATACCATAAGCAAACATAAAGCAAAGCTATAAATCAAATCAAGCAGCTTTCTATTATTATCTAAACGAGTGTTTTTCGGTGCTCACAGCATATTATTATGTTTATCGAGTGGTTCTGCAGACGAACAACCTGTACTGTGTCGTGACGACGACGGCAGTTCGTCTTTACTAACGCGCCAGAAGTCTGCCACCGAGAAACCGTTACTTCTCGACTCTAACTTTCTTAACCTTCTAATCCGCCTGCCTTTTAATCCAGTGTGCAAGACGCGCCGTAAGCCGTCCTTAGGCGATCCTTCTTCCGATGATGACGATGATCGACGGTCCTGAATCAATGGCGGTTGCAGCAACATGGGAGGCGGTGAAGGAGCCAGTGGTTCTTCGTCATCTAGCAACGTATCCTGATGCTCTTGGTTCCAACGAAGTATGCCGCCTACGCTGGCCGACTTCATTTTTATCAACAACAGCTCTTTGTTAGCCATATACTCCTGGATAGCTTCACGGCGCCGATTCTTCTCGGCCAACAGACCATCCCGAAATTCTTTTTCCGTCTTTTCCACGTCTAGGAACATATTTTTCACCTGGTCATACACATCCACGCTAGAATAACGTCTGTGGGACCGACCCAGATTCGACATGGACACCGTGTCCGAACTCTTGCTGTAATTCACGGAGGTTCGATGATGATCTTGTTGCTGATTCGATACGCTTTGCCATCCACCTTTCAAGCGTCGGTAACGTGTCGCTGCTTCATCGCCGCTGCCGCCGTCAATTGATGAACTCAATGAACTATCGAACGCCACACTTTTCCGAAAAGATCTACGTCTGTTTTGTGCCGCGTTTAAAGTCCGACGTACGTCGTTTTCCCCATCACTCGTTACTTCAGTCAACACCGCACCACCAACATTCCTATTGTTTAACCGATCGTCACTAACGCTCATAGGCCTTATGAAAACCATCCGAATAGGTTGTCGGACGACTTCGTAGTCGTCACCGCTACTGCAGGCAACTCCGTCGCCATCGCCACCACCCACGCCGAAAGACAACGAAGAGTCGTCGTCATTGTCGCAGTGGCGATGATAATGACGGGCAGACGAGGGGTCACCGAAGAAATTCGGTTCAGAGCAATAATGCTGAGAACCAATTATACCCGCCTCGCCTAACCGGGAAAACCTACGAGTGAGCTCGGCTACTTTGCCGTAGTTGACAATTTCATCCGTATCCAGCGAACTCGACCGTTTGCCGCGTAGTCTCGTAGCGGCGACATGGGTTAGCTGCAATTGATTAACACCGCCGCGATGGTCATCGCTAGAATCGGACTGCACATCTTGGCTGAATCGCCGAACTTTGGTCAAAAAATTTCCCGTGATTATATCGTCAAGTTCCTTGAGCACTTTATCACGCTCTTCAGCTGTCAGCTTTTCCGACAGTTGTCTGTTGTCAACGGGTACTACTGCCAAGTCCGCCGACGATGATGACGACGATGTCGATGCCGTCGACGTAACAGACGACACTAAGCTGCTTTTTCGGTCATCACAGAGACCACGATCACCGGGAGACAACAATGACAATTTAGGCGATTTATCACCATCTTTATCACCGACGCAACAGCACTCATTGCTACCGCTGTCGTCATACGTATTCTCGTTAGATTCGAAGCTCGGCTCTTTATACGACTCCACAGCGCTCGCGTCCTCCACATCGCAGTTGACCAATTTGGCTTGGTGCTGCTGGAATATATCCTCACATAGGCACAGCTCGTTTTCCGGCGGTATTTTATAACATTTTTGACGCACGTCCGGCACCGAAAGGTAATCGGAATGAGGTTTGCAGGAGGATATGTGACCAAAGCGAGGTTGCGTGGGATCTCTGCAGGCTAAACTTGTTCTAAGAACACCACCACCACCAATAACACCAACACCACCACCTATAACCCACACACAATTCACCTGATAGAGATAGTACGTCCGTCATCCAAGTGGTTATCACTTCTTCATCGCTACATTCGTGTATGTCATGCATCGATAAACTGCTTTGTGGGAGTTTGGCTTTCACGCGGGGCTGATAATCAGATATTGGCCTTTCCCTACGGACGGAATCTAACAACGGGTGGTTTTTAGTCAAAAGTTAATTATTACCGGCCATCGATATTTTTATTTAGTTTTGACCATTTTGGATATTCAGACGAAATGTGTCTCTCGTTTGCTTTTTGTTAATACTGATGTTGGAAGAATAATTATTTATAGAAGCAACAAATTTATGCATGTCATCAATTAATAAGCTAGTTAGTTAAATGATTTATTATTATTACTAAAAAATTACATGGACCTTAATGGATTTGTTCACAAATCACCAACCAAAGCACTTTTATTAACACCCCAGTTAAATATATTATTTTATAGAAAAAATATATAATAAATATTGCATTCAAATCTTACCTCTAGCCATAACAGGAGAAGGCTGAGAAAGCAATGTAGCTAAACCATGATGTATGGCACCTTGTTTAGCAACTTCAAGGGTTACTATTGGTCCTGTACGCACCAAATATTCTGCAGCCCTGAATTGACAATTTACAATATACTAAAGAATTTAAAAATTTTTCAGTTACTTACTTTTCTTGAGTAATACCAACAAGACTTTGACCATCAACTTTCAATAACTGATCACCAGCTTGAAGTCTTCCGTCCTAATAAAAAATAATTAATTGTATAAGATAAATTACTAAACATAATAAATATATATACTTATATTTATATACCAGTTATATAAATATAAAAATAATAAATACTTTATATTGATATAACTTGTAAATAATTTAAAAGTTAACTAATTTAATTTTTTATTCAATAAACTTACTGCATCGGCAGCACCTCCTTTCACAACGGATTTGATATATATACCTAACCGTTCTTGACCAGCACCCTGAACAAGTTAAATAAAAAAAATACAATATTAAACAACTGAATATTATTTAAAGTAACTTACTTTTGCTGCCACAATACTCAAACCCATTCCATTGTTGGATTTATGTAATCTTATGGTTTGTACATCAGGTTCTGGTGCTTGTATAGCGTAACCACCACTTCTATTGCTCAATGCACTTGGACTTCGAGCCTATAAGATATATAATTAATAACACATTTACACAATATGATATCCTGAAATATTACATTTGGTAAAAAGTACACAGTCCATAAGCCAGAAGCATTAGAATGAAGTGTTAAGCGGCACATTCCAGCTTGTTGAAGGGGTTGAATGAATTCAATGAGACCTGGAGGAACACCTCTAGCAACCTCATAACTGAATCCTTCTTCAGGTTGTACAAAAGTTATCATTAATTCATCATCTTCTTCTAGCCGTATTTCACGACCATCAGATCGAGCTAATTCATCAGCCAAGTTCTCAGCAACCTGATTAAAATAGACAATATTTTGTTTGTATTATTTTCAAAGTTTGCTTTTAGTTTGTTATAACCATACCCGTACAACATTGTCAATAAGTTCATGTGGCAGTCTAGGTTCGTCTAGAGATGGTTGATATTTAACTAATAAGGCTTTGAGCTGAAGAGAATTGAGCTTAAAACATGTAGAAGTAATACTTGCTAAATCTTCACCAGTGTATTTTGGTGCCTAATCAAAAATTAACTATTAGTTATATAAAACATATAGTTAGATTAATTATTAATAATTTACATGAAGTAGATCAGCAGCTTGAGAAATTAATGCTAATTGACAATCGGCTGATACTTCCAAACCCTGTCTTTCGGCCCATGCTTGAAGACGTCCAATGCGTGACTTTAATCGTGCACCCCACGAACGAGTATAATAACCCATATCGGCAGTGATAAGACGATTAAATGCCCAAGCATTAATAAAACGAAATACTTGATTATAGATTTGAATGGTAAGAGATGCATTAACACGACCTTCACGCAGTGTTGTCATCATCATACCCAGCTTACTAACAATCTACATAAAATAAATAATATACATTATCATATAAACATATAATAATAACTGAAACCTAATACTTTTCTTCTTCTTCTCTTGCATATTTAAAATTCTCAACTTCACCTATCACATTACTATCACATTACTGCTTATTGTCATTGGTTTCCTTATACCCTCAACTTCTTGGTATCTTTTTCCAAAGTTATACTCTATAAACTATGTTTTATTTCTATTAATTCTCAATCCCTTTCCTTCAAGGACTAACTTCCATTCATCTAACCTATTATAAAATACTTCCAGATTTTCTCCTACCAAAAGTATATCATCAGTAAACATTAAACATCACAGTATCTCACCCTGTATGTCTTTTATAGCTTCATATATTACCACAGAAAACAAATAAGGACTTAGAGCTGATCCCTGATGCACACCATCTCCTATTTTAAAATCTTCTGTTACTCCACACAAACTCTTTACACTAGTTCTCAACCTTTCATATATATCCTAAATTAAATTTATATACATTTTTAGGACCACTTTTCTCATTAATGCCTACTTTAAAACTTCTCTTGGCACTCTGTCATAAGACTTAATACATTTAAAATAATAATTATAGTTAAAATTAAATCAATTTATTCATTAACAGCTGAGTAAAAATAATACAAATTTATAACTAAAATATATATTTTTGGTAATACAAAACTATATATAATATAACCAACCGAATTAGCAGGTAAATGCTCATTATCAGCATCTGTATTTTCTGCAAAAATATCGGGTAATACTGCCATCAGTTCTTCCAGAATGCATTCAACAATAAATCTAAAAAAAAAAAAAATGTTTAAATAATCACAGAATTGTGCTAAAAAATAATATTATTAAATAACTTACCGCATAGCTGCTTGCTGGGTATCATGCAACATTTCAATAGTTTCTGTCAAAAAGTTAGACAAATGGCGATCACTATGTAAAAATTGTCTTAATTCGGTCACGATTGCAAGCCAAAATGATAACAAAGTTAAATCATTTTGTTTTCCCTAGAAAATAAAAAAAAGTTTTAATATATTCAAAATCAACTATTTAAATAAAACAATAACCATTGAATCATTAAACACCTGTATCATAGTATAGAGTATAGTTGCAACTTTGGCAAAAGTCAATGATAATCGATTGGCTCGTTCCATTGGGGTAACATCTGGTCGATATGAAGTAGATGCTCTATATCTAGCTAAAAGATATAGACAATAAGCTGGAGCATGTTTAAATGTTAATGTCGAAGGATCAATATCCATGGTGACAGCATGAATCCATGCTTCTTCAGTCTCTTCTCTTACTTCCAAGACACAGGGTAAAATATTATCTGCCACTGGGGCAGTACTAGTACGACCATATACAGCAGACAATCTAAACAAAGTTATTGGTGTTTCTAATTATGACTAAATTTTTATGAATAAAACATGGTAAATTCCATAAACAATGGTTAAAAATGGATTAAGTAATAATACCGATTGCCATCACGGCTGCTGGTGATTGACCTCTGTGATCTAGTGTCATCTTTATTTCCTTGGCTAGAAGTAGAGCGCGTTTCAATATTACCATCCACATCAAAAGTTGTTTCAAAATTTTGTTGCGTAACAACTGAGTGCTGGGTGTTGTCTACTGACCCGCTAATTAAGTGTTAAAAAAATAAAAATAATAATAACTAAGCTAAAAATCAAAAGCACATGCAAAAATTAAAATCAACCTATTAATAGTAAAACAACATGCTTAACTTTTTTCTATAAGTTATATTACAAATTTTAAAAAAATGTTACCTATCATAATAGTCTTGAACATTTCTTAATGAATTATTACGAGGTCTAGGCCGTTCATCATAACAAGGATCCAAAAACCTAAGATTGTTTAACCGCCCAAATTTCACTATTTCTCCGTTCTGTGAACAAAAAATAATTTATAACATAAAGTTCAAAACACATTCAATTAATTGAACCTACCTTAAGAATAGTGGTCTCAAATATTCGTTGTCCGTTAACATAGGTTTCGGCGTCCCGACTACAAGGCGTTACAGTGACAATGCCTTCAGTATGTGCGATCACACAATGCCGAGGTTGAATATTAGGACCACTAAGCTGTAAACATTGAGCATTACTTTGGGGCTGATTCTGTCTCTCACAGCCTACTTCCGTTACATTGGGATGAATTCGATACCGCTTAGGATTTACCATATCCATACCATCTATACATACAAATACCAGATTAATACGATTTATGTACAAAAATATTATTATAATTAGCTTATAATTTCAAGACCATAAATTAAAATGTACATAAAGGTTTAAGACAAATCATAAATAAATATTAAAAACTGTTTATGTAATAAAAATGAATGATAGACAATACAAAATTATTTTCAAAACAAAAACTAAAATGAGTTACATATGTCTAATCAATACATTTTTACGTAAAAATGTTATACACTGCCAATTTACAATAAGTGTATTGAATTATGACATGTAATACAACGAAATAAAATACTATTTTTCAAGCAGATATAAATAGTTAGATAAGAAAATATTTTATAGTAAGCACTTGACATTTCATTTTCTACATTTCATTTTGATAAAAGGCCAATTATAAACTATCAATATTAATTTTAGATATGAGGGTGGACGAGGTCGTTTTCATAGACCTTAGTATTTCATCCAGTTGATTGACAGGTAAGTTACCAAAACAATTCGTTGAAACGGTAAAGCTTCCATAATCGATAAAAATAATTTGAAAGGTTTTTTTAATTTTATTGCAAAGAATATTAGAATAACTACCTGCATTAAGCTCTAAAAAAAATGGTAATCTATCTAAACCGTCTTCATATCGATACTCCAACATTTCGCTTGTGCTGTTTTGTTGGTTCCATTTATGTGTAGGTTTCTTTTTTCTTTTTCTAGGATGGTAATCAGCCGGTCTCCGACGTACGTGGAACATAATTGAGCCTATAACAAACAAAATATTTTCATACATTAAATTTATCTGAAAAACCGAGATGAATCTATGCAATTATTTATATATATTGTGTGTGTACGTGTAAACGGTTTTTTACATTTTGAATAAAACTATAACAATAAAATTCAAAATAATTTACCACAGAGTATATTGATATGTTATTGTTTAATACGTACTTTTTTACATAAAAATTTTAACAGTTCAAAAAAAAAAAAATAATTTAAATAGGTTACAATAGTTACTAAAATATTATCTATTTTTCAGTTATATACATTTAATAAAAATATGCAGCTATTATATATGATTATATATTATAGATATCTGCATATCATTTATTACAGTTTCACAAAACGCAATTGACAATGAAAATAGTATAATATTCTGTAGTAACATAATTTTGATATTAATAATTCATGATGGTAGTACTATTTTGGACAGTTCAGATAAATGTAAATTTTTCTTTTAATACACGTACTTTGATAAAGACCATAATTTATTATTATTTTCCGTTCAAAAAATATTAAAAATACAAAATGTTTGTAACTGAAAAATCTATGAAAATAATGAAAATTATACTGCCTATTTTTGTTTTAGTTAATAAATATTTATTTAATAATTTACTGAATAAATTTAACACGATGTATACTAAAATATAAAATTAAATGCATAATATTTATACAAACAACTATAAGATTTTTTTTAAATTATACATCTCTTGGGGGAAAAAAAAACATAATTTAAAAAATTATCACAGAGTGGAAGGTATCTAAATAGTATCGTTCCTTTTGAAGTGTTATTGCGGAATAATAGTAACTAACCATAGACTATGCATATATTATCATAGATAGAGCGTAACAACAATTCACCTTTATATTAAATTACTTGAGCGTGCATAACAATGATACACACGTGTCAGGCTCAGTATGGTAAATTAATAGGTAAAGACGAAAAAAATTATTTTCGACGACACCGGACACATCATAACTCATAAATAAGGGATTTACTCCCAAATGATCATTCAATAATACAACGAATGTGTATATGCGATAGTGAAAATGTACATAACGTAGAGGAAAACCAAATCAAATCTATCCAGAGGAACGTAAAATAAAAAAATTCTGGTAGATCAGTAGCAGCAGCAACAGTAACAATAGATCATATAGTAACGTAGTTATGTTCTTGTAACCTTAATTTTAGTCATAAATGCGATTCATATGTATATTATGTTTTTGTGCAGAAAACAATGACGTCGATTTGACAAAAAAAAACATTGGGGATATGCCTGGAAGCTAGGGGTCGTCAGAGCTCATAACATAATACTCATCGTTCTCTCCCTTCACTGCACATGACACCGAGCACTCCAAATACTACGCACTATACGTATCCGTCTATGTTGATCGCCGCAGATGGTTTTTATGATACCAAAAAAAAAATCTATCGTATATTATCATCATCATACAACACTGCAAAGATGAACGTTCAAACATTTTCGTAAACAGGACACGTCACGCTATACTGCTGTGGTTAGGTCACAACAGAAGAAAGGAGTACATAAGTAATTCGACCTACATGATATAATTTTTTTTTACAAGATGAAGAATTGGAGGATATGACGATATGAAAAAACAAACCAAAAAGAAAATCCGGTATTGTTCCTACTAGATTTGAATATTTCATATTTCAATTGGTCAATCAAAAATAATAAAAATAAATGTACCAATTATATCATACAAGATATGAGTGTATATATATATCATATATAATAGTAGTACCCAACCCGCGGCCCACAGACTACACGTGGCCAACAAAGATATTCTATGTGGGTCGTTACAAATTTTTAAAATAAAATAAAAGTAAAATAATTATTAAATACCATTTTTTATTAATTTATTGATTTTATTTTCGAACATTTAAAAATACAAATTTTCGATATGACTCATACATTTAAAAGAGTATTGGATCAAAATAATAAATACCTACAGCGTGTATCTTAAATATTTTCAATAGTCATTAAAATAAATGAAAAAAAGTCCAATATGTACCAGGTATATTGTATACCTACTATAAGTAACAAAATTATATTAGATATTATATATTAGATTAATATTGACATCATTCATAATTTTATTTTTGATGGTCCACTCGAAAACAATTATTTACCTAAGTAGTCCACCGAGGAAAATAGGTTGAACATCACAGGTATATAACATTAATGTTACTAGTTATATATAATATATAAATAGTATTATTTTATTGTTTAACTAATATAATAGTCGATAGAAAAAATAAATAAAATGGTTCATTTTATGTATTGTAAGCACATAATCAGTTTCTTAGAAAATATAATGTAATATAATTATTGTAACTTTAAAACAAAAATAATCAAATAATAATTTTTATAAGAGATTACATGTATTAAAATATTTTTATATACCATATTAATTGGATATTGAACAAATATTTTATTGAATTATAATCGTTTTGATATTCATATTAAATTAGTCGTAGTAAGCATATTATTTTAATATATTTATTAAACATATAAATAATTGACATGTTTCAATGAAAAATAGTTAACTGAAATCTAGGTATTGTCGAAATCATGAAGTTTACAAAACAAAGTGCATAAGTTTTAACACCGTAAGCTTTTTATATTAGTTTTATTACAATGAATAACTAAAACATATATCTGTATATATTAAGTACACATTATTAGAACTTTCCGACGATAACAATGAGCTTGGACCAAAACAGCAAGATATTTTGTAATTTACAAAGTATGATATGAATTATAATATATTTCAGGTGGGAACGAGAAGTTTTATAGAAATTCTTCAAACACATTTTATTTTATTAATCAATTTTATACAAACAACAAGAATTTAAGTGTAAAAAGAATATTATAAAAATAAATTAATAAATATAGAATAACGTGTTTAAATAAATATGTATTATATGTATCAATATGTATAATATATATTTCAATAAAAAAATGTGGAATACGGATATAGGAAATGGACGGAAAAGGAAGTAACCGTCACACAAACGGAATCCGAATAAAATTTAATATAACGAATCGTACTACAATATTTTATAATGCGACTAGAACAGATCCGCCACCACCGATAACGTTGTTTGTTCTACAGCAATATCTTCGGTGTACCCACAGTTAAATTGTGACTGTTAATTGAGCAAAAAGATCGGTTTATTTACACAACATTCGTTTCACGCATCTGACGGGGTTGAAGTTAATAATTAAACGATATTTTACAAACAAAAAAAACATGTATAAATATTATGTGGTATTCAAACTTTGGAGTCGATAAATAATTCATATAACAAATCCTTCACAAAATAAAAAATAAAATTTTTTTCGGAGAAAAATCACCGTGATTTTAGATTGCTTTTTAATGCCATTTAAAAATAAGGATCAATATGAAACATTTGAATAATTAAAGTACATCGATCAACCTGATATGATACCGTAAATCAAAATACATTAATCAAATCAACAGAATAAAAAAAATAAAAAAATAAGCATGTAATTTATTTGATTTGTAACTAATTTAACTACTAAAATATAGAAAAATAGATAGTTTATATATTAAAAAATTAATAATATAATAAAAACTTAAAGTAAACCACTTCCTGAAAAAATCATAATCTATAAGTTAATAAAGATGTAAATAGGAAAAACTATAAACCATTTTAAAAATAATATTAAATTAAATATTTAGGTTATATTAAAGTATAATATAGAAAAATATTTATACTCGTAAAATTCGTTAGCTTTTGATAGGTGGAAAGGTGTAGGATAACCAAAAATTATCAAACATTTTTATCGAACTTCCAGATGCTATAAAGTATAGACGTACAATTTTCAATGTTAAAAATTGAAATTTCACACAAAATATAACTAATTTTTGATTACAATAGGACTATTTAATTTTTATAATTAAAACAGTACAAAAGATATTCTAATTAATATTTTCACTCTAAAAAAATTTTTTTGTTTGAAATTTGAAATTCTGAATGAAGTGAGAAATGTATTTTATTTTCATATTCTAACCTTGGTAAATACGATTCGTCAAGTTTTGTTTATATTTAAAATTGTACTCTCTATAATACTGATAAAAAAACATAAACTTTGAAACGCTCTTTTTTACTTGTTAATTCTACATGCTAATTATCAGTGTTTAAAGAAATTCATCATAATATGCAAACAGTATAACTGACTGTATAAACAGAACTGTTAAAACTAAAACCATATTTTCGGAATGTCTATTAATCAATATCCATTTCGTTTTTAGTCATAACTCTACTAGAAAGTAAAGTGAAAATATTTTGATAATTAAATAAACTAGTAAGTAACAATGACGAAATAAACATAGATCCATCACTGAAGTTTCTGGCTACGACAATGGGTGGAATATACAATATTCTTTTATCGTGAATAATACCTGTTACGTAAATACATTTCCGAATTCACATATTATACATACTATAATATACCATACGTAATTTTGGTTATATTTACTTACCTACTAAAAAGTTTCTTGTCAAAATAATAAATAAAAAAAATGATTTACTTTAATAAAAATGTTGGTTTTAATGAATTATTATTTATTATTATTACTAATCAAACCAAATACATAATTTATTTGAAATATAAAAAAAACTATAATACTATATCAAAATAAAATTGTTGGTCTTATTTTTAAGACTATCTAAAAATGTTATGGAAACCAAAAGAAAAATCCAATACGATAACGATAAAATAGTGAGCCGTTGTATATCAGTTATATGAAATATGGTCATCATAACCCATAAAACGAGTTCAATGATTTATGATAAACTATACGGGTATAGTTATACAGGGAAAGTACTTTTGTTTTATTTTAGTTAAAACTTTTTTTCTCTGAACCATTACTTCACTATGCACATACATGAAAGTCGGAAAGGCTGATACATAAAAAAAAAAACGAAAGTTTTATAAGGAAACTTTGCCAACATAGCGAATATATAAATTCTACGTGACAAGACATTGAAAATAGTAGTCTGAGAGCAAAAACATGATTATCGACTTAGTAATTCACTTGTTTATAAAATTGAATAACATAAAACCAATAAGAATACATTTATGAAATAATAATAGGTAAAATATTTAAAAATAATATGTTGAAAACACTTTTTTTTATGAAAATAGATATATGATTTAAAAAACATGGACAAATATTACTAAATTTATAGTATTAAAAACTAAAATTGTATTGAACAATTTTCATTGAGCAAAAAATTATTTTACTTCAAAATATATTTAAAATGTTTAAATAATATTACATTTATTTAGAGGCAAAGTAATTTCGGGACAGATAAATTATATTCTAATTTAAACAAATAGTCAGTAAATATATTAGTATTTTATAATAAGCACAACTATGTGCATACTCACGGAGGGTTCATGGGATTTAACTCCCCCCCTCCCCCAATTATCTTCTTTTTTAAATTAATTCGTACTATATTTGTAACGTCGAAATGTGAAAATTCAATATCTCACAGTATAATTTATATATATATATATATAATTACAATATAAATACATTTGTTGCATCAATAAAAAATATTGAAAATAGTTTACTGATTAGCGATAGTAATTAATTATTAATTTTCAATTGAATGCAATCCAGTGTCTATATCAGGGGGCAACAAGGATACCCCTCCCACGAAAATTCTTGAGAACGCCATTGAATACAACTACATTAAAATTGTAAACATTATTATTCTAAGTTACTTTTCGTTAAATAATGAATAGTAGTCATTGTCATAAAAATTAATTTTCATTTTATTACTTAATTATTATAGATTGGTAACATTTTTTAAATAGTATAAATTTATATATATATATATATATCAGTATCAATTTTATGTGAGTACTTTTATCTTTAATAAGATCGAATACTTTATTAAATTAAATAGATATTCGTTTTATTCATTCAACCTTGGAAAATCACAAATACTCCCAATAAAATAAATATATTTGTATTTTAGAGGGTAAAAAGAATAACATAAATCAATTCAAAGCAGAGAAAAAGTTAGTCACTGAAGAAGTACAATCCCATGCGATTTGTCTATTATGGAGTACATTCCTCACATCATTTGATTTCACTTACTGCTACGTGCTATATAAGTATTTTAAACGAAAAATCACCAGATTACAAAAAGCTTTTTTGATAGTCGGCCAAAAGCTATCAGTAGGAATTCAATAGAAAGAAATATGTCATTTTCATTGAACGTTACATTCAAACTGAAATATTCTTGTTATTGAATAGCAACATTAACAACCAGCAACATAGTTAGTAATAAGAAATTATAATAACCATATAACCATAATTAAATTGAGATATCATTAACAGTAGTAATTTATATGAAAAGTATCCATCAAGAAAACAATTTATAAATCTTGTCCTCAAAATATTCCAGAAAATAGAAAAATTTTAAAACTGGTTTCACACTACGTGTTTTAGACGCCTGTCTATAAAAACCATCAAGTTTTATTTTTCAGCGTTTAAAAGCTGTTTTTAAAGACATATATGCTAGCGTCTAGAACGCGTAGTGTATGCCAGTTTGATTTTTTTTTTTTTTAATTAATTTTTAACAAAAAAAAAAAAAAACACCCATTTTAATTAAAGAGCCTAATATTAAAATACAACATTATCTTTATTCACTCAACTAAAATCTTGTAAAAAAATTTGTTATTTGCGATTTTCCCGATGATTGTTGGTAAATAACTGGTTTTACAGTATTACAGTATTAGAGTGTAGGTAAATGAGATACAAGCCTAAAGAACGATCAATTTTAATCATTATCAATTTAAAATTAAAAAAAGTATATTTCAAATAAATGTACATATAATATTAAGTGTATGTATATTATATTTTAATTTTAAACAACTATGTTTTATTTACAAAAAAAAAGCTTTGAATTAAAAATAAAAAGGTTATATTTACTCCAAACTATTCAACTGTCTGTTTATAAATTTTTAGTTTTTGATTTTTATGTAAACAAACAATAAGTACTAAACCCTAAAATGATTTGTTAAAATGAATAGATTACATGATAATTGTACGTTTAGAAAATATTGTTAACAAAATGTATTTTTTTTATATCATGCCAAAATTCATTAAATTTAAATCTAAAATAAATTTTTCCACATTTAGCCAACAGAACCTAAGTTTCCTGATCATTAAAAAATAAAACGAAACTCGATAACTATTAATTTCACATATTCAATAATTAAAACCCATAAACGAAAAGAACGAGAAAAAAATATGATAAACCAATTTCATCAATCCTAATAAGTAAAACTGATAGTTGAAGGTATTTGAATTGATTTATTTACCAAAGTAAATCCAAATAAAATAAAAGTATACTTTCCAATTTAAAATTATATTTTGACTACACCAGTAAATTGAGTTGAATGTATCATTTTATAATAATTTATTAAACTATATTATGTAACAAATTAAAAAGTTTTCATGGAAAAAAAAAATGACGAATACTTTTATAATTTTTGTATAGATCTATGGAATAAATATTAACATATCATAGCTTATAGGTAAGGTAAGGTATAACTAAGCTTAAATCCCATTGCTGTAAGGCTTTGAAAAATAATATTCTTACCACACGAAAACCCTTAATATTTTTCTGGGGCACCACACATTATTTAGGATTTAAAGACTCTATGTAATTTGCTTTGTAAAATACAATTTAAAAATGAAAGTTTAGGGAATTGTTTCTCTTGAAATTAAATTTATATAGAACTCACATATGTTTTCTATAATACATCAGCAACTATAAAAGACCCTAGATTTTAAACAAGTTAAGCTTTAGTATCATTCTTAAATATTTTCCTACAGAATTGTATTAAAATTCAGGTTTCATCAATTAAATTTAAATTAAAATCGCGCTAAGATTAACTATGAAACAAATAAAATACATTTAATTATACTTAGAAAACAATATTAAAATTTATAGAGTTATTAAAAATATAAAATCTTAATGATAAATTAGATTTTATAAATAATAATTAACTAGTTAACCATCATATAAAATATATATTTTAAAAGTTATTTCTAAAAATTAATATTTACATGTATAGATAATTATTAGTGGATATAAATATATAGGATTGGGATTGCTCTAACTAAAGACTACTCAATGCATGTACAAAAATCAAAAGGTTGAAAGGAATATTCTTCTAGCACATATTATTATGGCTATAAACATGAAGTCAAACCCATATTTTTATTTCACACGTAATGCAATTTATATAAACCCTTACGTAGAGTACATAGACAAGAACCCTTTTAAACCCCTTAGTTATTTCAACTTTTGAAAAACATCAATCGAATAGAATTTCATAGTGAATATATTCAACCAAACTAGTATTAATCCCACAACGTTCAGAAAAATAAGAATATATTTTTAATTTATATATATAAACGCTATAGTTTAAAATGTATAGAAAGGACAATAATAATACAATATTATACATAAAAAATAATAAAAACACAGTCAATAATAGTAATAACTAAAATAAATTGAACAATGAATTTACTTATTTATAATATGATAATATTAAATAAATAAATACTAAAATTAATTAAATGATTATTAAAATACCACATAATAATAATAATTAAAAACAAACCACTGTTAAAAATCTTTCACTTAAACACTTAATCAAACAATTATTTTATTTAAGTTCAACAAAACCCAACAAGTATGTTGATGGAATAACTAAATGGAATAAAAAATAATAATAAGATTGTTTAAACAAATATAAATTTAAAAATTATTTAATTAGAGAAATTGGTTTTATGAGTAAATAACAATAAAAAACTACAAATTAGATACATATAAAACTAATTCATTCAATTCAAAATAATTTTCACTGAATTGTATTAAAAAAAAATCTTCAATTGTATACCTATATACGTTTAATAATTTTCCAATATTAACATAAGTTACAACTAATTAATCAAAAATATCTTACGTAAATAAAATCTTTAAAATTCAATTGGAATAGAGAAATACTGCGAGCATATGATATATAAATAATTATTGTTTGATTAATAGTTTATAATGCCTTTAAAATAAAACAAAAATACTATACCACCTAAGAGCACTTCGCATTCTTTATTTCGTAGTCGAAAATTTGTATACGACCAAAGACCAATCATAATTAAAATTATTAAGTTGCTTAAAAAATAGATTAAAAAAATTAATAACAATTTTTAAAACTCGATTTTAAGTAAACGCACAAGTCGCGTCAAGTTGGAACGCCCAATCTATTTGGTATGACTAGTGAATTGTCAAAGTCGAACAACATTTTGTGTATGAGACCTTTAAAAGCGGTGGCGCTATCTTTACTCAAAAATAAATTTATAGGACTAATTATTACGTTTTAAACATTAAATATGCAAATAATATAAGTAAAATCTTTACCATATTTATTCATTATTTGTTGACTAATTTTCAATGAAATAATTATAATTTGAATAAGTCTACACCACTTTTTTTTTTAATTTAAACCGAATAAAAATATTTGAAGTCTACTATTTTTCATTTTTCATTCATAAAATTTAAGTACAAAACTAAAAAAAAAAAAAAATTAACATTTAAAAAATACTAAAATGTGTTACGTACAAACAACTATATAATTATTAGATATGAAAGTTTAGATAAATCAAATCTTTCAAATCGTACATTAAGAGTATATTTTTTTTTTTTTTGTAAACATTTGGTAAAAAAATTCAAAAATATAATGATAAATATAAGAAAGAATAAATGTTCTAAATTGTAATAAACTAATGGACAAGTGTTTATTTCCAAGAAAATGTGTTCTACCTTCATTACTAATAGGACACAAGAAAAATGATTCATTAAATACTTTCATTATTGTTGGCACTATAATAATACCCTGAAAACTACAAAACAATGTCATTTTTGTGTTTTATTGATTTAAAGGACCAAAGCTCGTAAATAAACTATATGGACAATCGACTAGAGAATTTTTAATTTGGTTATCAATTGGCAAATGTCCTTCGCGTGACAACTATTTTCAAATACTATCTTGCTCGGGTATATCATTGTACTCTGATTTATTACAACAAAACGAATAAGCTTTAATATATTTATACTATATTTATAATAATTATAAATTTTATTGTTTTTTATTTGTTTATAATGACATAAGTAAATAATCATGTACTTATCAATCAAAAAAATCAAATAAATGTCAGCATAAAATATGTAAAGCTTATATATGTTTATATTCAAAAATAATATTTTAATTGTCAAAGAGACTTTAAACAAAAATTAAACAATATTTTCATTATACAATATAATGAAGGTATAGTTACACTATATTCCAAATTCTAACATTCCTTATATACCCAATACAAATGACATAAAATGCAATTAACTTAAAAACCAACCATAAGTTTATAATATGAATACATAAATATTTTAATACATGTAAAACTATTAATTCATATATAACCAAAATAATAAAAAAAATAAAAAATTCACAAGCTATAAAATAAAACTGAAACTGTCCACAAATTAATACAAATTAAAAACGAAGAACAATTCTTATTTACGCTCTTATTATACAAAATACAGTGTTTTAAAAATGTCAACAATAAGATCACCCACAGCCCGCGTGATGACGTCATTTTCTATGAAGCCATTTAGATTGTCGGCGACGTAAATCACATTTTCATCACGTAGTCACTTATGACAATATACTTCAAATATTAAAATTCAAATAATTTACCATTACTAGAAATAAAACTTGCGCCAAAAATTCTATTTTATTTTCGAGTAATACAAATTTATTTGATAAAACAAAATTATATATATTTTACAAACATTTATGACTTTATGATTTTATAATTTATCACAAATATAAAATTTATTTTGATTATTGATATATGTATTGCAATTTCAATAATCATTTAAAAAATTAACGCTTCGAAAAATAAATAAATAAATAAATAAATAACAATAATTTTCCACGAGTAATATTTAATCAATATTGATAAGTTGATAAGTTGTACTACATAATTAATACTTTTTTCTCATTGTAAAATCAATTTTTCGGTTTTTTTTTTTTTTAAATTTAAAAAAAGATGTTTATTTCTAAATTTAATAATTTAATGAAAACAATTTTTAAATACTTATCATCAAGAAACAATGCACAGTACACATTGGAAATTGCAAACTGTCATCATTAATCATATACTGGGAAATTACGTATGCAGTAGGATGGACATAATATTATCGTTAATTAACATTAACTAAACAAAAATAACTGTCTAATTTATTACTTCTGTAATTTGTAATCATAAATTTAGTTCCTTGATTGATTTATGTTATAAATTAATAAATTTATAATCAATGGTATAATTTTGTAAATGTACAACATAAACGTACCAACAATGCCTACCCAATGCGCCGTCAATTATTTATATTGCTAAGAACTGAAATAACGATGTAAGCATTATGATGAATTACTATAATTTTTTTTCCTTGCGTACAAGGATCACTCAAATATTACCTATGTCAGAACATTTTTTAAACCCCTCCTTCCATAACAGCGTATTTTTAGTGTCTAACCCTAACTCGTATGTGTGGTGTAGTGTATGTCAGACAGTATCATATCTTTGTCAATGTTTTTCATAGACCCCTTAAATTCTTTTATTCTTATTAATAAAATTAATTTCACCAATTATCAAAATAAAATAATAATAAAAATAATAAGATGTGCCTTCAATACTGTCGGTCATTTATCGACTTTTGCTTTTTTCGCGCGTCAATTCAAATTTGAATATATATGATGCTGGCAGTAGAAAGTTTGAAAGCCTTTCTTCCCCATGTAAGGCACTGTTAGATTTATCTAACCATTCAATTCCTTGATTTACTGACGTAATACTTAAATGCACTCACAAGTATGAATATAATAGAATCGTTTGACATAATGCAAGCAAGTTGTATAGGTTCAAAACAAAAGATTTATAAATTTTCTTAAAATAGTAATAACAATTCAGGTTTATAAATAATTTAGAAAAAATGATGATTTCTACGACTCTACTGCCTCGTTACATTCGACAAATCTACTCGCTGCTTGTCTAAGTCGCGCGCGTAAGATCGTGTACATGTCCAATTACACTCCGGCTAGTAAATTCGCTCACTTGTGCGCATGTCACAACCACAAGTTACAGCGTAATTATAATTCTTATTCTTCTCTTTCGCCTTTTTCCCAACTATTTGGTGACGGCCACCCTTGTCCTAAACTTCAACTCGTCTTGATTTTCCACTCCACCTACGCATACACCAACGACTCTTATATCATTCTCAATCGTATCTAACCATCTTTTTTGTAGTCTCCCTTTTCTTCTTTTCCCTTCAACTTTCATTTTTATAACAACTCTTACTGCTTTTGTTTCCTCTCGTCTCATCACATTACTGCATATTAATAATAATTAATACTGAATTATAATTTAGTCTTTTTTTTTAATTTTTAAAGTGTTTAAGTGTTTTTTTGTGTTTAAACAATGAAGTGGAATAGTTAAAAAATCAGTAACTTTTTAAAAATTAACGAACACAATCCACTTCTATGGAATATAAAACATAAGAACTTAACATCGAATTAAAAGATGAAATATTTAAAAAATTTTATTCAGAACTTGACAATGAAGGATTGGTAGAAGGAATGGATGAAAAACAAATAAAAGCCAAAATAAAAAAATATAAAAGATATTTATCGAAATGAACTAGCTAATATTGAAAAAAAGTAAAAAAAAAAATCTTGAAAACAAAACAAGTCGTAAAAACTCGAGAGCACACTAGCAATTTTGCAAGCCATTTTGATTACACAAAGCGATTTTAATCGCCAAAATGTAAAATAGCTAGAGAGTAGCAACTAAAGTGGCTCAACCGTCAACTTTAATCAAGGGCTAGTAGCCTCTGTTTAACACATTCCAATAAACAAATAGGTCCATTACATTAAATTAATTTATCAGTAAAGAATAAACTCACCAGTGAATAGCGAGTAAATTCACTCAATATAACCAAGGTCTACGACTTAAAAAAAAAAATCAGGGTTTACATATTTGTGAACATATAAATTGTTAGTTGATAGTTTTCAGCATGAACGAGAAATATTAAAAAAAAAAAATTTTTTTATACCCGAATGGTTTCTATGTGCGCCATCAATCGTTTTAAAAACAAACTATTAACACTTATAGTAAAAATAATCGTAAGATGGCAGCACAGTTTTCGAATTTATAAATACAAATCAATGATGACATTATTTTATTAGTCAACAATTATAATAACTTCAATAAATAATATATAAATAATGCTAAATTAATACATTACAAAATATACTTGAATTAATAATAAAAATTTAAATAGTTTAAGCACTAATTTTAATTCATAATTAAATGCTAATTCAATAATTAAATTTCAATTGTTTTTCAAACTACAGTGCACTCTATCTGCGGAACACGCTGCAACTCGTTTGCGCACATTCAACATTTTTTACCTGAAAATCGACGACTCGTTTGCGCACGACGAAATTTACCTGAAAATAAATAACACGTTTGCGCACGACACATTCACACACATGACATGTACATTTTCAGTAGGTATACACTATGGATATGTATGATACAGTAGTGACTAGTGCAGGGATTTTCAACCACTGTGCCGCGGCACACAAGAGTGCCGCGAAATTATTATTCAGATGTACCGTATAATTTTTGTAATTTTATAATTTTTTAAGCATAACTAAATATGATAATCAAAATTATAATTTATATTTATGATAGCATTGACTTCAAAATTCCCTTGAAAATAAAAAATGATAAAATGTCCTGATAAAACAGCTATAATATTATATGGGATCCTATACTACCCGATACGGGTATTACAAGCAGTTGCGTTGACTTTTACCACATACTAAAATTACTACATAAAAACATATCTGGTGCTCATTATAATGAAAATTGAGCGCGTGTAATTGTTACGCATTATACTGTATAGGTATTTTGATCAAGAAATATTGGAAGTTAAATTTAAAAATGGATAGATTTTTAAAAAAGCATAAATTAACAGATGACAGTGATGTTAGTGCAAATGACAACAATTTAAATATTGAAATTAATATTAAACAATCAGCTTTAATAAGTGATAAAAGTTTAAATTTAAAAATTAAACGTAAATATGTTGATAATTATTTATGTTTTGGATTTACGTGGAATGGTGACATTGATAATCCTTTAACAGTTTGTATCGTTTCAATTGTTGCACCCGTAATAGAGGAATTATGTAAAAAACACTAGTCTCAAATGTAAAATTAAATTTGTATTATATATATTATATTAATATAATTATTTTATAGTACATTATATATAATTATGATATTATATATATTCATTATTATTTATTTAAGTGTGCTGTGGAAATTTTTAAAATGATCAAGTGTGCCGTTAAGTAAAAAAGGTTGGGAATCCCTGGACTAGTGTGTTGACGACGTAGACTTTTGATGACGTAGAAATTTCTAATATTTTTGAATCTTGGTGAAGAAAATAATGTTTTAATATTGATAATTATAAATTTAGTGAATACCGTGTTTTAATGAGGATGTTTAAATTGTAGATGCACTAAGAAAAAATGTCCTGCGAGTGTTATTGTTAATAACTCAAACAAAATAATAAGAATAACCATCTCTCATAATCACGAGGAGTATAATAATAATAACGTGTATAAGCAAACGAGTTCTGACACTAAGGATTTTCGTCACAGATAGTCAAAATATACGAGTATGTGCACAATCGAGTTGTAGCCACGGAACAAGGTTGTGTAATATCCACGGATAAAGGAATTACGCGGATAATCAGCTAAATTCAAATTAAAACAATTATATTATTAAAATTATAATTAAATGTATATGTACATATTAGGGATAGGTATAATATCTGAAGATTTGAATTTTTCAAATATTCGGACTATCCAGATTTATGAATTTGCTTTTTATGTGACTTAAAATTATTTTTTTAATTTCTAGTAAAATGTATTTATTTAATTTTATAGTAATGCAAACTTAACAAATTAATATCACGTTCTATGAATTACATTATACTTATCATAACTTCAACAATTTTTAAAATGTATTATTATTTACCATAACAACAAATTATTAAATTGTTTAATTAAAATGCATAGAAGTATGAAAATAATATTATAGAATTAAATTTAAGAAAATATAAAAATTAGTCATTGAATAGCTAAATTGAGTTAGATAATCCGTAAAATCCAAATTATTTGGAATTTTGAAATCCAGATATGCCCATCACTAGTACATGGTTCAATTTTTTTTTTTTTATTAGAATTATTTATTATAAATAATCAAAAAAAATTTACAATAAATACTATCTACCAACTTTAAGCTAAGCTTGTGTTGTTGGAAGAGAGTTTCTAAATTACATCAGATACATATATATATATGTATATTTCTACAATGGTTAATATTATGTACAAAAGGATTAAATATTATACACAATTATAATAAACAAAAATAGACAAAAAACACACTATTCTAGAGAATCCATTAACCAATTTGATACATATTTACTACATTTATGTGTTTCAAAATCCCTGGAGTTGCAGAATACCGTTTTCTTAATATAAAGTGGTATAGAATTAAAAAATGTTGGCCCGAGATAATCCACGAATCTTTGACCAAAAGCCTTTTTTGTGAATTTTATTTTTACATCCTACGCTCTTACTTAATTCACTTTTATTGCATCTGTTTTCCAACTCTATCCACGAATTAAGATTTTTTTTTATTATAAATAAAATAGCAATTTTTTTGTACAGACTTTCAAACGATAATACATTCAATTTTTTAAAATTGTTAGAGGTTGAACCTACCAAGTTTTGTTTACTTAGGCAAACCCTAATGATTTGTCTTTGTTGTATTCTGTTGTTGTTCATTCTGCAAAACACCACAGGTTATCTACCAGCGGATAATCAAGAGTACACTGTATATCCTAGCCTAGTTAAATATCCATTATAATATACATAGTAAATACTAAGTACTTGTAATATTATTTTGTACAGTTTGTTATACAATTTTAGACGAAATCCTATACAAAATGCAATTCTTAAATTAGAAAATTAAAAAATTAAGATATAATATTGAAACTACCAACACACAACACTTATTTTAAAACACAGCTATAGTATTAAATTGAGTTATGTTTGTTGAGAATAATTCAGAAAATTTAATTTCTATTAACAACTGATTTAAATATTAAAGCAATAAATAGAAAATCAAAGAGATTATATAAGTACTTTTTTAATAAGTCATTTTTAATTAATTAAAATTTATTTAATCAATCAAAAATGCTTATGTGTTTTATCAAATTTAAAAATTGTAATTCTCAATTAGTTGCATTACTTTTGCCTAGAAAAATTACACATATACTAGTATAGTATAGGTATACCTGATATATTAATAACTAGGTAGCTATGTTAGCATAGACGACGCGAGGAAATGTGTTCATGTAGTGTATCATTCAGAGTAGCATACGTCGATTTCTAAATAATATTTAAACTATTTAAATTAAATACGTAGAAATATTTTTTCAAATCGTATGATAGTACAAAGTTATTTTTGTTTTTTTCGACGGCTACAAGGTGATGAGGGCTACTGGAAATACCGATAATGATGATATAATTAGACTCTATCCTACATTTTTAAATTTTATTCTTTCTATTTTTTAATGCCAGAGAGTGCACTCCCTTACACTCCCTCGCAGCGCCCGTGAATGTTAAATATGTTGATATGGTATAATGACATTTAATAATTTAGCCCCATTATGAATAATATGAAATGAAATACCGACAACGCTAAAATGTTAAAAAACAAATTTAAAATGTAGCGCAGACCAGATAAAAAAAGTACGCAGGCGGCCATTTTCACAACCCTGTTATAGACAAAACAATTATAATTAACGTTACAAAATGGACGTTTGATGATTTTTCAATTAACACACATTACTCAAATGTGATAATTAAATACAAAATATATACTTTACTAACAACACTTTTTCACCTTCAATGAGCAATATAAATTAGGATTTTTTTTCTACATATTTTATATTGATATTGTAATATAATTATTAAAACACCAAATATCAATAGATAATAATTATTAATACTAATAATAAAATATTTTATAATTGTTACAACAATACAGTATATATTTAATAATGACTCATGAATTAAAAAAAGAAGTTTCATAATTGTTATTATTACATTATTTTCTTTGTAATCTTTTTTTCATTGAAGTAGAAAAAATTTACAATTTGTAAACATAAGTACAATAAGTAATTTTGTTGACATTTATTTATTTAAATAGGCTAGACGGCTTGAGGGAAATGAGTGTCCATTAACACTATTTCCAATATTAACTTAATTTAGCTTGCATTAGTCACGTGACCATTTTCTTTTGAGGGTTATCGGGTAGTGTGATAGATGCTAGGTTAGCAATGTGAGGATTAGAGTGATTAAGGACGTTTTTGTGAAATTTATTATAATTATAGGATTCTAGTTAGTTATCATGGGAACGCTAAGATACAAGGATCTACTACTGACATACCATAAGGCATTAGTGAGGAGACGAAGATTTATAGATTAAAATGATTGAAAGATTTTTAAGTTTGAGTTTTTTGTAGAACCCCATAATTCAATGCTAATTGCAGGGCGTATAAGTTGTTTATAAATTAACATTTTGTTTTCAATTGAGATTGAGATTTTTGAATGGAGTAATTGTCTTAGCTTATGAAAATGTAGGTTTAGCGATTTTCGTTTTGTTTTTATATGAATTGCCCAAGTAAGCCTTTTATCAAGATAAAGACCTAGGTACTTGGTAATTACATTTAAAATCGTTGAATTGTAATATACAACAGACACACAGCCTGTTGAAAAACTGCTGGTGAACAACAAACATAATTAAAAAACAAATTTGTAAAACTCACAAAACGTTGTCTTTCATATTACTTCATAGATATTTGTATATCCTACAGGAGCGCACCCAGGAATTTTTTATGGGGAAGGGGGTCCAAAATTTTTATTTAATCTGATAATGGAAAATTAAAATACACTATATACTATTATTATACTATTTACTATCAAATCGTTGAGTATGTAGAAATTTCTATTTGAAATTTTCCGAACCCCCCTTGGGTACGCTCTTGATATCTGACCTACTTAAAGAAAAATTTAACAAAAAATATTTTACAGAAGTAATAAGTAATAAATAGTAAAAAAGAATACAAATGCATGTATAAAATTATTAATTATACATTTGACTTAAAATTGAAAAATGTCAAACAGTAAAAATATATATAATCATTAAATTTAATTATTATTTTAAAATAAAATAAAAATATTTATAGTTTGTCATAAGTAATATTATTTTTAATAATCAAATATGATATAAAATGTGTCTAAAATAATTTTTATTCTATTATTACAAATTACATATCTTTATAATTCGATTAACTTCCAATTAGGATGCCATACAGTTAAATACGTAATCAATACGTAATACGTTAAATACGTAATCAATATCCTATTATAGGAGTTTTTAAAAAATGCATTACAGAAACATAACATAGACAATTCTCCTTAACAAATTGCCTATATATTTTAAAATAATTAAATTAAAACAATATTAATATTTTATTATTATTTTCAAAATGTGTTGGTATTTGGCAAATCTCAACCAATTAAAAATTTAATCTTATTTAGATATTAGTTTTTTAGAATTTTCAACCTAAAACATTGTTACAACAGATCTATAATAGCCGAGGTTCAGGAATTTATGCGCTAAAAAGTACTAAAATATGCACTTACATAAGGGTTAAAAACATCAAAATATACGTTATAATATACAGTAGAAAATTGGAAAATAATTGCTTAAAAAATAATAGACTGACTGCTGACTAGTATACACTGTACATTGAAGTCGCTTGCATGCAGATGCATATAGTATTATAACGAATAGAAATAATATTGTGTATATGGTAAGCTGATAACTTAGTGGTTAAACATAATTGTTTACTAATTACCTATGGTTATACAATTTATTTATGTCATGTAACAAAATATTAATTCAGGAGTAAATTTGTATAAAAATAAATACGGGCCGGTCGGTGGTCACTATTACGAGTTCTTAGTACTATAGAGATTATAATATTATTGTTAGGTGTATTGGGAGCCGGAGCAATACAAATAATAGCCGTTGATGAATTAATTTATTTTGTCAAACGATATAAAACTTAGAATTTTGATTGTCATATATCTACTATTTTATTATTAAACTATACATTTTTTTTAAATTTTTTGTTAAATCCATGAAATATGCATATAAATGTTCTTACACCCAAAATATGCGAATTGGTACAAAAAATAACCAAAATGCAAAATTTTGCAACAAAAAATTTTATATCTGAAATATACATACTATAAATCAATTTTGTATCGAATTAGAATTTCAATATCCACTTTCTAGACAAATATGAAAACGCTTAAAGTTAAAAGCCTTGATAATAACAAATCATTTTTAGATATTATTCATTTTAATAATTTTATGGTATATACTTAAAATAATTATTTTTAAAAATATATCCGCATTCTGAACTATCATTTTTTGGTAAATATTGATCACCCCTGCTTTACAACCTTATGAGAAAAATTTTGACAATAATATTACCTAAGAAAACACTACATTATTTAATCAATACGACAGAAGTGACTACAAATCTCATGCAAAAAAAAAAATAATAATAATGACAGATTAACTATAGATAGAGTTTTAAGCATTTACATAGCATAAATTATAACATCAAAGCTAATACGTCCATACTTGGTTTTTTAATATGTATTGCACCAATTACGTTTGTCCGCTTACAACCAAATATGTAATACGTATGCATGCGTCATAATCGAACCAATAGACAAAAATCGAACCGTATACCAACACATGAAATTATTTTGCAATAACTTCAAATAATAATATAATTCAGAATCCAAATAAAAAATAATGAACACATGCAATTTGAATTATTGACGTCTTGTATAAAATGTACACGTGTCGAATAACACATGGAAACGCACACCAAGAAAATACAACATATACCGTCGCGGCAATAACGAAATAATATTAATACACCGGTTACATCTCCCTCTTTACCGCGAAATACGTCGAAAATATTTGTAAAATCGGAATACCATTGGGAAAAACAATAACGATTAAAACTAAAACGGAGTGTGCGTACACAAGTAAACGTAAAACATAGTAAACAATGTAAACATAACACAAAACGAAAGCGTGAGCAATAGCCGACGCAATGCAGTCTTTTTCCTTACGTCTTATACCCCAATCCATCATTTTTGAAGTGCCGTAGCCGTCGTCACTACTACCACTGTCGATGCCGCCGCCGCCGCCGCCACCGCCACCGCCGCCGCCGCCGTCGTCAGGGTACACGGAGACGTAATCGTTACATCCATATACACGCAACCTTGACCGTATAATAGTAGTAGCAACCCCGTGCCACAGTCAAACGCCACCAAATCATTGAAATTTAATGTACTAACTATATTAAATTATTACGTCGGAATGAAACGACGACGATGACGGCCAAACACACAACAAAAGAAAGAAAAAAACACGTAAACGGGAAAACTTAGGGATGCACCGGGAAAAAATGCATTATTTTTACACGCGACTATTATACATATCAGGCCCGAGAAAAAACGTTTTCAAAAACATCTCGTGATGCACTCGTACGGTCCCATCGAACTATTTATACCAGCACTTGACATTGTTCCCGTGCGCCCCATACACTATATAATACGTATAGACGAGTGGAAAACTAATTGAAAAATGTATCGACACATCACTAACAACACACACACCACGTTACGTTATCGTCGACCGACCGTTGTAGGTCAACAATAATAATAATAATAATAGTAAAAATAATTTTTTACGGAAATACAAAAATATAACGGAAAAGTTACACGTCGCAGAGCACGTGAAGTCATGCGAACCGACACAATACAACGGCGTGACTGAGATCTTCGGTGCGCGCGACGCCAGCGACGATCGACGATGGTCGAGAACACGGGCTCTTCCCACCACACACACTCGACTGTGAACACGCTATACACCACTGTTATACAATACACGCGCGAACGCTGCCATCGAACAACACCCTTGACGCATAGGTATATACACCTACGTACGTAAACATTAAAAAAAAAAAAGATGCTCGGGCACCAAACTTTACGGCTTCTGATAGGTCAATTTCAAATGATACCGAATTATTCCAATATTTTTTAACGTTATTACGCAAAATTTAATAAAAACATTACCATAATAAACATTGCCATATAACATACCCCACTAAAAACTTATAGAACACCTTCACTCTTCTTTTATTCAAAAATCGATTGTTGAGTATTTTACGGGCGTTATATTATGCAATATTTTGTAGAATTTTATTTTTATTTTTTCATTTGTCTATCTATTATGAAAAATAATAATAATTACAACTTTTATATTTTAGTATTCTGTCCATTAGGCAACGTTAATCAAATAATAAAATTGCGTGCAAAGTATACCCAAATAATAGTGATGTGACAGAATACATGACCTCATTAAATAAAACATATTCATATACATCCATACAGCACAATAATAATAATAATAATAATAATACAATCAATTAATTTATATAATTTTAATAAATTTAATTAAATACGAATAATTAAAGGAAGAGGAAAGGCGAAGGACAAGAAGAAGAAGAATTTAATGTAATAAAAATGGTTTGGTGTTAAGTTATACCTAGGTTATGTAGATTAAAATAGTATTATAAAAAATGTTAAGTAAAGCTAGAATTCTTCAACAATTGTAATATTAATTTAAAAAAAAAACTTGTCATCATTATCAACTATTATTTAATATAGTAACAATTATTTAGTATTCATGAATATTATTATTTACTATTACTAATATTATAATTATTTGATTCTGAACAAAACTATTGACTTTTATAGTTTTATAGTTAATGTTCCATAATTATCAGAATATTCTGATAACACTGTTATCCTCAGTCGCATTTAAAGCATATTTTCTATATACATTTAATTGTTATTATCAATAAGATATATTTGAGAATATTAAAATATTTATTATAAAAAAAAAAAATGATTTCCAATAATAAAAAACAACACATACAGTCTCAAATTAATATATTATATAAAGTGTAACTTTAATAAAAATATATTATAAAAGTATGATACACAATTTATAAGAAATATTTAAAAACAACTAAACATCTATCTATCTATTATTCTTTGAAATGCTTCACTCAATCAAGTAAAACATATAAGCGAAAATTAGGTGAAATTAGTGGGGGGGCTGAGCATTATTTGCTTATTAAACTTATAGGTACCCCTGTATGCAATTATTTATTTCAAAAAGGCAATTTACAAAGTTTGACAATTTGACATACTCAACAATTTAACCAAAAAAACAATTAGGTGCCTTATCTTAAACATTTTTGGAGTAGGTATTCTAAACAAAAATTATTACATATTATTAATATTACATTAATTATGATCGTTCCAAGTCATGACAATAAGTTTGTAAAATCTTATGAATTTGATTTAATTTTTATCACAGAATATTTTTTTTTAATTCAGTTATTAAAAATGTCTTTTACAATTATAAAAATTATTGTATTTTTAGTCATTTAACAATATTTAGGGCTAGAGGGGCTAAGATCTGTACTTTACATTTCTGGGGGGCTTAGTCCCCTCAAGTCTCTCCGGGTTTTAATGTAAAACATAAAGAATAATCATAGTTTAATTGACCTAATTAATAAAATAAAAACTATATTATTTTTGTGTTTACAAAAATAAGTTTTTCATGAAAGAATATTATATTTTAAAACATTAACTATGCGAAAATTCAAATAAAAAAATATCAAAAATAAAAAGTCAAGGGATTTTCAGATGGAAGCAAAATTTTTAAAATTAACAACTATTGAAAAAACTATAAACAAGTATATAACTATTTTTGTTCAGTATTAATTGAACGTGAAAAAAAGTGATACATACCACTTTTTATCTCTATACTTTTAGCTTATAAATATGTATATATTATTTGTTTGTGATATATATATATATATTACAGCTAAAATACACATTATTCATGAGTTGGATAAAGTAAACATTTAAAATTATAGTTTCGTACATTAAGGGGACTCCAGTTGGTCGTGTTTAAAGGACATTTATATAGGCAATTTAACATAATTGTATTAATGTGACTTGTGTATGCAAAATAAACGAATATAAGTGTATGTGAATCTAATTTGGTTTTGGTTATTATTTCCTAGATACCATCCGTTGTTGACACCAAACATCGTAAGCAATGAACATGCAAGTAATTAATTTTTTTTATTATGTTTGTTTTGTTATTTTAAATATTTAAATAAAAATATATTCAAGCAAAAATTATAAAAAATTATTAGCAAACACATTTTATGGCATATAGTTATAAAAATAGTTATTTACCTCTAGTCTGTGGATGATTCATTAAAATAGCTAAAGGGCATTCATCGTCATCAAGTATATATTCTCTATTATTGTTAAGTGTTTCCTTATTTTCTGAAACTCCATTGTTCAATCCAGAATTATTTTCATTTAATGCAATTGCATTATTAACCTGTAATTTTTTAAAAACAATTAAAATTAAATAATTAAGTTAAATAATTATTTATAAATATATTATGTAAAAAATTTTATAATACCTGAACAAGGCAAAAATTGTGAGGATCTACTTTATCAAGACCATATTTAGCCAACATTTCCTTAACAACTTGTTGAGCAGTATCTCTAATAGACAATAACAAAGTTTTGTAAGGTACATCCCTACAGAGAGATTCACCATAAATTTTAAGAGTGCCACCAGTATCAGGACCACCATCTTTACTACGAAATGCTTGTAATTTCCGTTCTAATTTTTGTTGACGTCGACGACGCATAACTGCCTCTGGATTAGAAATTGATCTAGTGAAACTTGTTTCTGGTAACTCTGTAAAAAAAGTAATGCCACACATGAATTTATTAATAACAAATAAAAATTCATAATTTACAAAATATTTATGTCATTCATAGTATTGCTTATCAGTGGTGCACAGTAGATTTTTTACAAGGGTGTCGAAAAATATATACATATCAAGGTAGCCAACTACCCCCCCCCCTGTCAAATATGAGTTTAGGAATATTATAACTTCTATTTTTAAGCTTTATTGGTTTTTTCTAAGAATACATACAATATTAAACAAATATTCATCAAAATTCACCCAGAATCATACACCCACTAATTCTCTAAAGGGTATCTATTGATACCCTTGAGTTTCCTAGTGTGCCCCCCTTAGCTAATACAATACATTAGGTTAAATATGGAAATTAAATAAATCAATATTATTTCTTGTATCTATAATTTTTACTTATGATAAAAATTTGTAACTTATTATTCAAAATAAAGAATTTTTGCCAGATTTTTGTTAAATATTAAGGTAATAATATTGATTTTTGATTTTCATTAATAATAATATAAGTTATCTGTAAGGATTTAAGGCAAAATTTAGCATTTAATAATTAGTATTCTTTTTTTTATGAAAGCTATATCAATGGTGTAAATGGAACATTTGATCCAAAATACATAAGTTCACATTTAAAAATATTCTCACCAAATAAATTATAACTTAGAATACTGCATGATATTTATAATTATACCTGTGTATAATTTTTCTGCAACACCAGCATCATTTTCATCATTTGGGCTTAAACCATGACTTTTGGCACGATTAAGTTTTTCTTGCTTTTTAAGCTGTTTCTTCTCTCGTTTTGATAGCTTACGTTTAAAACTAGATCCTGCTTCTTGAAACGTCCCAGCAGGCATCTTAAAATAATAAATAATTATTAAA
This sequence comes from Sipha flava, assembly GCF_003268045.1. Classification (NCBI taxonomy): domain Eukaryota; kingdom Metazoa; phylum Arthropoda; class Insecta; order Hemiptera; family Aphididae; genus Sipha; species Sipha flava. The sequence continues at coordinate 1,397,086 of NW_020273126.1, forward strand.
TAAACAATTTAAAAAGCCATATAATATAGTATATTAGCTTTGCTCAAAAGTTAAAAAAATATTTTTATAAGTATAGGATTATTGTGAATACAAAATTGGAACACAGAATTTAGCAGGTTAGGTAAGTATGGAGGGAAAAATAATAAGGATTGAATAAATAGCATTATCATTATTTAATGTGATTAAAACACAAATCCCCCACCCAGTACAATAAATCTTGGTATCAAAAATAAATCATAAGTTAAAATTTATTTAGCATTGAACTTCAAGTATACTATACACATTTAATTCTACAATTTCAAGTCGAAAAAAATGACTATTGAATGCATGATAAGTGTAGTTAGTTTTACTTGCTGTGAAAAAAGAGAAAAAACAAAATGCAAGTATTTGGTTTATTCTCCCTTCCCCCTATCCAACAAATATATAAAAAGTTAAGTCAAAGAACTCAAGTAGTATTTAATACATTTCTGCGTGACCATTTCTTTCTTTTATATTAAATGAACAGAAAATGTTTAAAAATAATATTCAAATACATTGAACACCCATCCCATTATGATCAAACTTTTGACAAGGTAACTTGGTGACAACATTAAGGCTGTATTAGGAACAAATCTGCAATAATTAAATTATTAGAGGTATAATTGAAAAATAAGTGTGCAAAAAAGGTCATTTCTTTTATATATAATAAGGATAAGTGATACACAAAAATATTAATCTCTAAAATATTAATATATATATATTCATATATTTTTTAATTTTAAACATAAAAGTTTATTTGCTTATAAAAATAAAACATCTTGTTTTATTTTTTAGTTTTAATAAAAATAACAATTCTTTTTAAATTTTTAATAAGATAAAATCAACAAAAATGGTCAATTTTAAAATTTTTAGTTAATTATTTTTTTATTTATTCGTTCATAAACACTAACAATTAAAATAATAATTACAAAACTTTATTGATATTTGATAGCATACAGTACAAATATACTAATAAGAATACTGAATAACCTCATCACAGGCACGTATTTCAGGAGGAGGCGGTAGGAGCCCCTACCTTAAGATCATACTGTAATAATCACGAATTAAGATATACAGTATGTAACACCCATTATTTAAGCCCCAATCATTTTGAAGGTTAAACGCAACCTCCCTAAAAAAAAAAAAGTTAAAAAAAATAAGCAACTATTTACGTGCCTGCCTTATCACCAATTAAATATAATTTATAAACAATGAACGAGTACGTTTAATAGAGAAAAAAAATCAGTCGGTGTAGTGTATTATAGCAGGCGCATACATAAAAAATATTTCGGGAGTGAAGTTAAGCTGTAAATTTTAATAATTATATAATCTATATACCACTTTTACTTTATAAAAACATATTTAATAATTTTCCTGCATATCAGGAGGGGTTTTACCCCCCCCCCCCCCCCTATGAACGCTACTGGTATATTGTGTTTAAAAATGAATTTTTAATGCAAATATTTACATTTGTTTTTTCGTCTATCCGGCGTAATAAAAATCTGCCTTCACGATCGTCTTTATGCCAGTTCAACTGTACTAATAAAGGTTTTTCATCAACACCGAGTTTTCTTTCGTCTATAAATAGAAATAACAATTTAAAAAATGTTGATTTACAATACACTTCATACAACATTAATTACCTCCATTTTCGTGTATTTCGTATAAAGCATACTCCGGTACTGATAACATTCTCATATCAGGTCGAAACTTTTCAATAAGAGTTTCAATAACTGCTTGTGACGTTGCGTCTGATGCAACACGAATGCACTTCGTAGCAACTTTTTGACCGGTGCCAGGTTCTTGGAAGTAAAACCTCATAACACCATGGAAAAGTAGTTCCTGTAATAAAATAAGAATAAATTATTTGCTAGGAAATTGTTGAAATTTATCTAAGAATATTGTCACTTAATCAGAATAAATGTAATGAACATTTCATATTAATTATGTACTGTGTAATGGTTTTCAACATAAATAAATATTTCAATAATTTATCAGATTTTAACTATCGTTACTTGATATAAAATAATGGAATATTACAACGAATAAGCCTAAACAATTTATTAAAACAGTTAAAAATTACCAACAAAACTTTAGCTATACAATTAGAAAATTAATAATACCACATCTATTATTTTAATAAACAAGTAACACTGTTATTTGTATAATTATATGTATACTCGACCACTTGTATCAGTTCCCACGGTTAAACTTAAAGCGACAAATTACTAATCAGCTTCACAGGTTCAAAAACAACTCATTATTCATTACTACCTAATAGTTAATATTGTTAAATTATATGCAATACATGAATAATTTTAAAAATCACAAAATACGTTTTAAGATAAGTTATTTTATTTTATGACAAGAATTTGTCTGTAATAACTTAAAATAAATGATAAAACTACAACAATTAAAATCATACACAATTTTTTTATTCTATGGGTGGCTTTAAATTTAAATAAAATCCTATACAATATAATTAGTAAGATACGATAATTGTTTCTAAATTTCTATTTATTTTATCAAGTTATTTTCAGAAATATGTTTATTTCAACTTTTTAACTGTTATAAAGAGATGAAAAGACATATGATAACTGCAATTGAGAGCACTTCTCTTATATTTATAATTAAATATACATGGCAATAAATGTTAAATTTACAAAAATAGTACTACCGCAGACTGACACTGTATCATTAAATTAATTTTATTGCTAAAACGAAAATGAAAAGCTTAAAGTAAAAATAAATATAGCCATGGAGGTTTAAGTGTTGGGAATTCTAGTTAAGTTTATTTAGTTATTTAGCTATTGTTTATCAATCACCTATATACATTACTTTAATAGAAAAGAGATCGGCTAATTTCAAAACCTTTTTGGCAAAACTCCATTTTTTTTTAATTAAACGCATGAGATAATGTAAGTATTATACTCCAACATTTTTGATTTTTGAAATTTAAAATATATATTAATTTCTTTTTTGAAGACAGCAAACGAGTAATAAGTAAAAATATTGTCGAAACAATTAAAATCAATGAACAATTTAGTTCATTATGAAAAAAAATTATACTTTATGGAATAAAAGATGAAAATTAAAAATTGAAAACGGCGAGTAAAAATGATCAAGATAAAAAAAAGATAGAGAAATTGCTCTAAATATATAAATTCAATTATTTTTACCAATTTGAGCATTACTTAATTAATATTTTTTAAATATTTCCTGAATAATAAAATAATTAAAATCTTCTTTCTCGCCTTCAAAAATTAATAAAAATACATATTTTAAATCAATGATACAAGTATAGAATGCATAAAGCCATGGTCTATTAAAGACCTAGTAAATCTATAATCCTGTGTTACACACAACATTTTATGTTACTGATTATATCATTTGTCTATAAGTTTATCTTTGAATTTCTTCTTACTAAATTTCTACGCATTTTTATTATATTTTAAGAACCAAAATATAAATGCTGTTCTATTTATTTTAAAATATTAATAAGAATCATTGGAAACTAAAAATATGCAACAGAACTTTTTATTTGTACAAAATAAATGATAAATTATTTATTTTAGTTAATAGTTATTAATTCATATTAATAATTTGAAACGTAAGTGATAAATAATTTAAACTTTATTTGAACACAATACAACAGTCCAGTTGGTTTCCAATACAATGGTTAGTACTTATAACTGCAGATTAGTAATCACAAAATATTCAACCATATGCAATATTTTCAATAACATTGTAATCAAATTAATACAATGCTGAGTCACTTTTATTCCTAGGATAAAATATTTTACTGGATAAGCAATATTACAAACCAAGAACATAGATCTATAATATAAAATCATAGAACATTAATTTTGAAAGTAATGATTTTATAAAACATCAAATTTAAAACTAATTCAAACCGACAAATTAATTTTATCATGATGAGCTTGAAATTATGCTTTTGTTCGTACCTACCTATTAAAATACACATTTTATATTAACTATATTAATTAAAAATAATAAAACAAAAAATGATTATCATATTGTTGGTCACATATCAAGCATATAAACTATTGACGAACCACTAACACTTCATTTTAACTGGGCTCACATGTGTTACAATTACGTAACCTCGCTAAATTCAACCGTAAAAGATTGCACCAAGGTTAAGGTGTATGATTAACAACAATGTGATTCTTATGAAATTTTTTACGGTGAAATCAATTATTAATGTGACACATCATTGAAAATCAGACAGTTGTACGGAATACATTCTATGTTCAATGAAATTAAAAGTCGGTCTTCTACATACTCAGTACAAACACTAACATGTTAAATCGGATGAATGACCTGAAACGAGAATATAGAATGTCTCTTTCACCGTTGTATTTATCCATTGAAACTTCTCTGATAATAATTAACCGTGGACGTTCCGCGAACAAATTCCGATCATCTTCATGCCAACGTGAAATATAATAATATATAACATGATGTAAAACTTATTGATGATACAGTATTAAATTAAAATAATGTTCTTAATATATATAATATTACACATTTACTTTAAACCATGTCAAGTTATTCATGATTTAATTCAAAACTAAAAGCTATACTACGAGTTTAATCTATATTTTCAAAATTAACTTTATAAATTAAGCAATTATTTATAGAATATTATTTTCTTTTATATTGGTTATTATTTATTGATTAAGTAATTATTGTATTATGCAAAGCACAAAATTATATTTAATAGGAATCTTAAAAATAGCTTTACATATTTTCTAATGGATACTTTGGAAGTAAGTAACGTTTTAAATTAATAATGTAACAAAAACCATCGTTTTTAACATGAAATTGTACAAAAAAAAAATTTTTTAATAATAATTGAAAATTAAAATAAATATTATACTAAAAAAAGTTACAGACACTTTTTAAAAGTATAAATATATAAATAAGTACCGATTAAAGTATTAAGGTATTATTATAATTAATTTATTAAAATATTTAAAATCAAAAAAAGTATACTCGTAATTAATCATTAAGTATAAGTAAATAACCTAAAATTTACTATCCAATTTCAAGTTTAAAATCAATTTGAAAAACGCCAAAAATAAATTTGTGATTGCTATTTGAATAAAACATTATCAAATAACTAATGAAATAATGTACTATGCATCAATGATCACTGACATTGTAAAATCACAACCGACACAGTTATTTTCAAATTATTGAATAAACAAATTAATTCAGTGGACGTCAAGCACGCACAAACCATGCTCAAAATACTCACTTAAACTATAGGTTCATGAATATACATTTATAACATAGAATAGGCAGTAAAAGCACGTGCTATTGAAGAGGCCAGATGTCTTATTCAAATAAGCCCGTAATGCAATAAAAATATTTTACTCCAGAAAACTGTTAGTAAAATGAAGTACACTTATTGATTCTAAATTGACGCATTTATTTTTAGACGAATCGTTTTATTTTAGAAAAAAAACTTGAATAGTTCTTTTACACTTCTTTTACGCATAATACATTGATATAACTGTTATAAATGTATCTTCTTTTAAAGTTACTCATTAAAATATTAATTTATAAAAAGATATATTTTAAATTACGCACTAGGAAATACTTTGGAAGTAAACTCAATCTAAATGCACTACATTCATCCCATATAAATATGTTAACCAAAATATATAATAATAATAATAAAAATAATATATGATTTAACTGTAATAAATGTATATGTATTATAATTCAAAACATTAATACTAAAAATAATCAGAAGAACTCAGTATACTATGATAATTCGAATTTATGTTTCTCATACATTAATTTTTTTTTTTGTCATTAAAATTTTGACTAATCTAAATAATTTTTAATAATTTATATAATTACAATACAGTTTTTGATCGTGAACTCTCGATTCCCATAATTATATCAATACGAAAAAAGTACTAAATGTTTTGAAGTTAATTATTGTACAACTAAAATAAGCCACGGATAGAAATAGGGTGTTATGCTCCTTCGCACACCCTATTATTGTATTTATTCTCATGCGCTAGACCGTAAATTTATAAATAATAAATATAATAGTACATAAATGATAAATAAAAAATAAACATCCACGTACGGTCGTGTTTTTTAATATTATACTTAAATGTATAAATAGTACAAAAATAATACCAATATTTCATTTACCTCATTTGGTTCAGAAAGTTCGAACAGATCTAGTCGATTAGCATTCCATTGCTGAATGACGCTCCTCAAAGCCTCCCGCTCTTCGTGCCTTTTCATGGCCATAGTCATTTCAGGATTCATGGTAATCTAAAAAAAAAAAAAAATGTTAAAGCTATTATATTTCACCAATACAAAATAAAGATAGGTACTATGTGTAAAACAATGCATAAGTATAATATGATCTTCATTATAAGGGCTTAGTATTATTTTAGAATACATAATGTAGGCCATTGTTTAATAATGTATAGATATACCCGAAACACAATTAAATTATAATACACAAGATTATCTACACATATAAGTTTCAAACAAAACCAAAACTTGTTGTATTTTATTTCAGTTTTTAAATTTTTATAATACTAAAATCTAAAAAGTATATATTTCTTTGATTAATTTATCTACATCAAATATCTCTTAATCACAATATTATATTAAAATCTTCAATGTATTGATATTAGAACCTTAAAAAATTCATATCAGTTTATTATTGGTGTGGCTAAAAACAAAATCCAGAACGTAAAGTATACTAGCCATATTGTCACGTCGCTATTGTAGCCTATTGAAGTGATGAAAACCTTATACTTTGTTACAAAATTCCTATACACTACATGTGTACACAATTATACATTGTATTATGTTATGTGACAAAAATCCTAAACGTGCATCGCTTGAGAACAGCTTATTCAATGAAAAAATTAAGTATACATCAGACCCATAATATTATGAGTTGTATTTATATTTATATAATATATAAATCGATGATTGCAGAAACGCCAAGAGTCACACATATTATAAAATTGAGTATTCTTTACCTATACTATTGTATACATTATACTAATACCTCAATTTCATAAAATATGTGTCTCGTTATGTTTCTGCAATCATCGACTCATATAGAACACATTATAAAATATATTCTATTTACTGTAGTCATGTAAAAAAAATAAGAACTAATAAGAAATGTATGACGGTATAACACAAAACAATTAAAAAAAAAAATTGCATTTCAACTTTTCATAGTATTAAATAAAAATACATAATATATAATATAATACGAGGTCTGTTCAAAAAGTATCGGGGCAAATATTATTACGACTAATCTAGGCATGATAACGCTTTAAATTATAAATATAGATATATTACCCACATATAAGTGAATATTTTAAACAAAACTCGAAGTCGCTATCTTATTTCAGTTTAAGTTAACACATGATTAAATCGAATCCGTTTAGCATTTTCGACATGTCTGGTATTACCGAACAACGTGTGTGCATCAAGTTTTGTTTGAAATTCTGTAAAAATGCCATGAAAACGTATGCAATGATTAAAACTGCTATTAGAGATGATTCATTAAGTCGTTCAAAAACATTCGAATGTGTTAAACAATGAAAAATGGTCATGAGTCAACTTAATACTATCCACGTTCTGAATGACCGTCGACATCCAGAAATTATGTGCCGAAAATTTGCGAAAAAGTGCTAAATGATAGTAGATTAACAGATTAATCTTAAAGAGTATCTAAGCACAGTAAAAATAAATAAAGAACAGGAGTTTTGAACAATATATTTAATTAGAATATCCTTTATCAAGATATATATTTTAAAATAAGATCAGAATCGACAAATTCCATTAGTGCCGATGATTTTTCAATAAAAGGGTTTTTCTTGTTCGTTGTTGTATGGAGTTTATGTTAAATAATTTTAAGTCTCCCCAGAATATTAACTCATAAGCCAAATACTAATAAGTAATTAATTATTTTATTTATACTAATAAACACTTTATTAACTCAATGATCTAAATGGACGCTTGTTATTGTTGAAGCGTTTATAATAAAAATTATTACAAAAAGAAAATTTTTGATGTTTCACATCTGCAAGGCGTCCCGCGACGGCTCATTTTTCAAAAATATTTATTGCAATAATTAGGACGGTATCGTACAATCGTATACTAAATATTGTACACGTGTTTAAATTTTTATAATTTTTTTAACTGTAAATAGGTACATCATCAACTACAAAACATTAGCAAAGAATTACATAAAAATTTAAAAATTAAAAGAACCATCCATCTTTTAAAACACACTTTATTTTTAATATTACAATAATAATAATTCGAATAGAGAATATAGACTTTCCTATAATTGAATCCAAAGTGTATAAGAGACAATTGTTCTAATTACACCTATTTCTATGTAACAAATAATCAAATGTTTTATTTTAGTTGTCCTTATGAAAAAACTAATTTAACCTAGCCTCATTATATGATACAAAATAATTTAACTAGTAATACCTGTATATTAATATAACATATTATAGTTGTATATTAATAAATTATACATTGTAAATGTAGGTATATACTATTTATTCATATTACATATCTTTAATAAGATAATACATAGATGAAAACATTCAAAAATACAAAACTATACTATATACGTTGTCTATATATATATATATATATATATATATATATATATATATATATATATATATATATATAAAAGTCTAATACCACTCATTTATTGATCGCTATTTATCCAAAACTACTAAACTTATGAACTTGAAATTCGGAATAGAGATTTTTCTTATACTCTAAATATTCAATAAGAATTTTAAAAAAATTTGCATAAAGAGAATTAATTTATAATAATAATTAACCGCCAATATGTATTGTGTGGTACGGCGGCCCGTAGGGTTCCAGTTAACCCGTCCTTTTTGTACATCAATTGTGTATTTGATACCGGCATGTAGTTACGAAATATTCCGAAAGTTTATCGATATACACCAATACTAGATATTATACCGAGTACTCATATTAGCAAATATCTTATATTACACAGGTTGTAGTACGGGAAAAATAGTTTTTCTATCAAGAATACCTTTGATTCCATCTACCATTTTCAATTCAAACGGCTACAGTTTCCCATCAAGTTCTGTTTTGTCATAATAATTAACAAAATATAAGGGCAGTCTTTGAAAATAGCAAGAATGGATTTGAGGAATAACTATTTCTCCCGTGACCAATTATACGATGCCTCTTCATGTGTAAGCTCTACTAATAGGTAAGTAATACTGCTGCCAGTGGCCCACGCATGGGGGGAGAGGTTAAGGGGTTGTATACCCCCCCCCCCGAAATTTTCTCTGATGTCTAGGTTAAAATTTACAAATTTTACAAGTTTGAAATATGAAGAGTTAGTATTGAATACCTAGTATCATTGATTATAGAATAGTCTATTCTATTATCAATGCGAAAAAAAATCCTGTGTGCGCCACTATCTGCTGTCTTCAGGAAGAACCAAAAATATTCTATACAAGGAAGTATTATAAATAAATAAAAAACAAAAATTACTAACTAAACGTAAAAACTATTTTGCACTCAACAATGTCACTAATAATCTAATGTAATACCGTAAATATGAAAAAAAAAAACAGAAAAATACATACGAGCAAAGCCGGGTAATTCAGTTAATTCTGAGGCTAGTTCTAGAATAAAACTCGAATCTATAGAGTATGAAAGGACGATATTTTAAAGTAAATCAAATAAATAAAAAATCATATTAATCATGTATACCGATTAGGTATAAATAAAATATTTTTTATAACATTAGCTGTATCTTTCTTTAAATGTTATAATTTATTGATATTAATTAACTACAGACACTTTTAAAATTACTTAACCAATATTTTAGATTAATTTTCTTAAGTCTGTATACAATACATCAAAATTTATTTGGGGTTTATTTCAATGGTAAAATTCGAGTTCATTACGTACTACAAATAATATCAAACGAAAACAAGTATACAAAATGTACTGAGGACAAAATTACACATACCGACAAAAAAAACAAATTGTATTGACTAAAACTATTTTATCATTAAGTTATAAATTATTTTTTTATTACTGTATACTTATAACAATCTTTAAGTTTGAAAGTTGAACATACAAATTCAACAATAAATAAATTCCGATGACAACAGTCATCATTAAGTTCTCTTAATAGGCAAATAAGGTCGAATCAATTCAGAAAATGAACACCATCTATTAAGATAAAATATGTATTTTAATACTTTACATACTACATACATATAGAGTTAAATAGAATTGTTGCTATGATAATGAAAAATAATATTTATAGACATTAATACTTGTAGATATTAACATATATCCTATAACGCTCACATTCCAAAATAAAATAAATTATGTAAGTATTGATGGAATTTCTAAAACACACATCGGATAAAAAAAAATTATAACTTAGTAATAATAATATCACGAAATGACCTAAATATTTTTTACGGTTTTACCGCGAGTTTTACGTAATACACACGTGTATTATTTAAAATTACACAAGTTACATACTAAGCGTAATAAATGATTCATTTTATAAAAACAAAATATAAATGTTAAATAATTAATGGTGAAATATTTACCAAATAATATTAAAAATATTTTAGTATCATATTAGCACCTATATTAATTGTAGGATATTATTTTTAAAGTTCATACACCAATTAATTTTAATATTCACTATATTGTGGTTCACAACATACACACTACCTATATGCAATTTTAAGCAATCCAATACATTTACCATTAAAATGATTCCACTAAAATAATATAAACAAAATATATGAGATAATAATTTAAAAAAAAAAAATGATAGGTAACATCAACAACAACAGCATGAGCAGCTACCGTTTTGGTAATCGGCGATAACCCATTACCGTTATTATGTTTCGGACACCGTATTGAATACCGTACAATACAATTTTATTCCGTGTAGAAAGATCAAAGAAAAAAAACATGGATATCATAAATTCACGAATAAAAATGTTACGGAACACCGTGTCCGGTCTAGCATGCAACCGGTCTCTGAAGACGCATCGGCTATATATATATATATATATATATAACACAAAGTAGCCTGCACACGCCTGCAATTTAGCCAACCGGCCACGCACGTATCATATCATCATAGTTTTTCTAAAACCTACAAGAACGAATTAATTGTGTTGCCAACAATTTGCATGAACACATTGTTCTCGAGCAACGGAGTGCATCATTAATGTAAGTCAATATAATAATAACAACAATAATTTATCCCTGGTGCGGAACCAAGTCCATTTGTTTTAGGTACTTTTATCCATGCAAAAAAAAAAACCTAGATCAAACATAGAGTTTATTTACAAGAATATTTCGATCAACGTTACGATGTCGAACAAAAATTGTCGTCATAAAATATTGTAGTACGAAAAATCAGTATTTTAAATTGACGATCATCACGGTTCGACTAATTCGTGAGATGACGATTTTACAACCTATATAACTTATGCTATATTAAACACACGGCGACATCGTGTTTGAGAAAACACGCCCACGGAAAAAAAAATAACTAGGAAACTCAGAAACGGGTGTCATAAATTACAGAGAATATAGTAGTAATAATATGACTCATACAATGTATTATATATAGATATACATATGTGAATAATAAAAACCATTGTTATTTATTTCCTTAATGTAGGATCGTAATTCTACACTTATTTTCTACAAAATACAAGAGCAGAAAAAATAAATATATTGTAATGAAACTCTAAATGTGACAAAACTATTTAACTCGTTAAATTTCCTAACAATAATAAAAATGATATCATTTAAATTTTTTTTAATTATTATTGAATTGTAAATATTTATCATCGACATAATACACAACACGCCTGTCATTTTCAAGGTTATACAACAGCTTTAATCTATTAATGTTCATTTGAAAAACTTGTACAATTGCTAATATCAAGGTTTCAAAAACTAACTGTTTTTAAACTATATTAAACCACATTCTTAATTAATTTTGTTATTTTCCTAAGATTATACCATATAAAACTATATAAATAACATATTTAATAAACGGTATGCCTATAATTAAACCAAAATTATGGATTGAATAACTGACAAACACGTTCATCGTATGCGCAACATAGAAATATATAGATCAGATCAATTTATAGCTTAACATTTTGTAATCATTATGAAATCTATTTAAAAACGACTATTAACTATGACATATATTAAACTTAATCCCTTATTATAACCAATAAAAATATTTAAAATTTAAAAAATCTTCATAATAGTATAACTTCCTAGAGTTCTAAAAAGTTGACCGAATCCATAGGGCATTAATAGATCGATCAGTACGTTGAAGATAGAAAATATCTAAATATATGTTGCATGTGTGCATCATGAACTGCAAAATTGCATGTGACAGAAGTTAACATTAATAATATCTTTAATAATCATCAATAAAATTAAAGAATTAGATATTCCATTAACAATAAATCATCTAACCTATATTTTGATAATTCTATAGCATCTATTGCCCCCCTAGAAGAAATTAGGAGGGTCAGTGCCCCTCTGATATTTAACATACCTTGTTTTAAAATAATTGCAAAACAGTTGGTTATAGCTATTACCTTAACATTTTTTTTTTAAATCTTAATTTTAAATTTTCGCTAATCCAACATAATTTTAGCAAATGTTAGAAATTTTATATTATTATATTTTTGCCCCCCCTCCCTAATAAATTTCCAAGTTACGCCTATATACAAAGACATTCAGGAACAAAAGAACTGATGAAAATATAAACCTAGAATGCCAAAAAATACAAAAAGTCTGTTCTGTCAAAAACATTCTACAGTCATATGGAGCGAGCTTTAAAAGATTAGACTTAATTCGAGATTTAATTGAAAAAAATGACAAGGTTTAAAAGAGCGATGTTTATATAATACTGCATTCAGATAAAACTTTTCTAGTAAGCAATTTACAATATTAAAAATAAAATGTAATAGGTACTATATCTCTATCAACAATATCAAGGATAAATGATATTTTATTTCTAAACAAATTTCTAAACAACAAAATACGGTGTTCTAAACTGTTCGAAAAGATTAATTTTAGACTATTTTTTTAAAACATAATGTATCGAACATTCAAACATATAATTTATTGATATTTGTGTATAATACTGTTATTTAAGCTTTATTTTCTGTCTTACGAGCATTATAAATTTTAAATAACAAAATTAGCAAAAACTGTTATGGATAAATTATAACAAATTTTTATTACTAAAAATATATTTGTAGAATTTAAGACAAAAATAATTAGTTGTACGAATGTTGATCTCAACTCGATTTTGTATCACTAGACTAGATAAGTTACTGTGATAATACGTACAGTTAAATATACAAACCACAAATCACAGCTGACTGATTGAAAATTAATATGGATCGATACCGAATTTACCAAAAAATAAAATATCTATTATTATATAACAACGGTTCCCAACTAATTTGAAACTATTACCTAAAAATCAGATTAAATATTAGCACATACCCCTCCTCACAGAGAAAAAGCGCTTGTGCCATGCCTAACCTACAAAACGCATCACCAGGTTATCGGTTATTGCAACCCCATTCTGACTGATTCATGGAATCTTAAAGATGTATAAACAAATGTATTATATGAAAAAAACATATTCTTATATTTTTAGTTTGTTAGTAAATCGCGAATAATCGAAAGTAGACAGTATAAATACTATTTAAAGGTAATAAAACGATAATAATTATTATTATAATAGATATAAAGTACATAAAATACGATTTTATATAATCTATACCCTTCTAAAAATACTGCATTACCCTTGTAGTTAATTACTCCCAGGTTGAGAACCACTCTTCTATTGAAACAATAACAAAACGTGCAGTTCTAAAAATTCAAATAATTTTAAACCTTTACTTATATTGTTTGGTTTTATATTCATTATTTACTTAAAGTGCAACAAACTTTATTTACTATCTCGTTTATTATTAAATTAAATTATAAATTAAGGTAATCTATAATATTCTTGGGTAATTTATTAATACACTTTTAGCAAATTAAAAGTGTCACGGTCATGATATATACTCAATTAGATAAGCTACCCTTGAACAAATAAATTAGGAAATTTACAAAAAATAATGATGAAAATAATAATAGAACAGGGACGAGCCTAGTTATTTCCTGCAATACTAAGGATAGGCGGTATAATCCACAACTGCAAGTGGTTATATTCTTTTTTGAAGCTGATTAAAAATAAATAAATAGAAATAAAGAAGAATGACTATCCTCAGTACAAGTAGGTACAATGAGCTTTCATGATTTCCTGCAATTGTAAGAATAGTTTCCGTTCAAACACGACAGATAACAATGGTAATAAAAAGAAAACATCATTATTTATCATTCGAGTATCATCATTTATGGTGTACTTATGATGTACGTACGTATGACAATTGACAAAGAATATATCATTAACACATTGAATACTGATTATATTATTACAGCGTAGCCTTACAAATTTTAATAACCTGTGTAAGGGATAATCTTTGAGAATTAAATTACTTTGGTATAGAATTTTTGCATTATTTTTAAATAGGTACACTTTGTAGAGTATTGAGCTTAAAGCACAATAAATATTTTAGTTAAATATTTTCGAAGAATAATCACTTGTTAATTCTAAAATCAATGTTATTGATAACCCGGTCTGTAAATAACAGAATATTTTTTTGTCATAGATCCACGAATACATATTTAAAATCTTTAGAAAAATCTTTTATAAATACAAAACATGGACTAAATATTCTTAAAATGCAAAATATATTTTTATCAATAAAATAATCACAATAAATAATTTTTAAACAACAAAAATATATTACAATTTATAATGCATATCTTAATAATAAAAAAACATCGTTAATGGTGCAAATAGTGATTAAGTGTTTTTAAGATTAAAAATCAAAATAAAAACAAGTATGTAATATTCCATATAATTTATCGATAATTACTGAGTACTTTAGCAATCTAAAAATAATTTATTATAAAATATTATAAAATTGATAAATTATAATTGAAAGTAAAAAAAAAAAAAAAAAAATTGGAAACTAAAAATTATAGCAGGGTAAAAAAAAGATATAGTTTAAAAATTAAATAATTTATTTCCAATAAGAATACGAGTAATTGAATAATATATGGTTAAAACCTTCAATGTGCAAAAAAAAGCAATAGGTATTAGATTTTGTACATACACTGAATGTAATATTAAAGGAATTTCACCAGAATTTAAATTATTTTAAGTAACAAAGAAAAAAAAGTAAATACATTAAAATCATAAACCTGCTAATCATTCATATTCAGTGTTAGTAGGTAAAAATACCAGTGAAATAATTCAACCAACTAATGCCCTCATGTTAAAAAAATATACTAATAACTTCTGCCAAACCTATTATTTATTACAATATCGAACTGAAAGAACCCTATAAAGAAATTAAATTTAAATAAATCATAAATGTTTTGATAACTAGTATAAATCACGAGGCAATACAGAATTTAATACATTAAAAAACATATCCTAATGAAAATTAAATGCAAGGTTCTCAAATGGATAGACAAAGGTATTATATAAATTATGATGAACTAAAAAAAACTGTTTTACATCTAACAATAAATAGTATACGTCTTTTCGTACTTCAGATATTTTTACTACATATTAATTATTATAATATAATTTATTTTATAATTTAAATTATATTAAACCGTATTTATTAAATAATTACACAATAATAAGTAAATAATATATGAATAACATCATATCTTCGTCAAAATAACAATTTTATTGTGACATAAAAAGTGACATCTGAGACATATGTAATAAAAGTTTAATAATTGTAACAAATAATATAAATAAAAGTAATTTATGTTAGACAAAGACTGGGACAAAGACAATAGTCAGTAGCATAACTTTCTTATTTGGGCCCAGAAGTGAAATTTTAAACGGGATTTTCCATTTTCAAAATCTAAACAAGTTTTACAAGGTCCCTGCATTCCTATAACTATAATATACATATATATATATATAATTATGTTATTTTATTAAAAATAATTAATAATAAAACACCTGAAGACAAAAATATAATAAAATATCAGTTAAAGATATCTGAAAATGAGTAATTGATTATAATATCGTTAGAGGTAATACCCGATGAGTAGAGTGCGGGTTTATATGTATTTGCATATGTATTCTAATAGATTGGATGAGATATGCTAAGTTAGTACAAACTTTGTTTCATGATATTACAATTTAAACAATAACTGTTTTCTTTATTTATAAATTTATATTTATTGTCTTATTTTTGCATACTTCGTAATTTACCCTTTTTATTTAAAAAGCTTATTTTACGATTTTTATTGCATATTTAATCTTTAACTGCATATTTCGATGTTTTTTTTAATATTTACTAGGTATTGTTTGGGGTAAATCTGTATATGAAAAATGTGGAAAAGTATTAACAAAAGATAAATCCTACAACACATTTACTGAAATATTAAAAATTTAAAATGGTGAAAATTAATCATTTCAAATCAGCTAAGATTTATCTCCAAATGATACGATATTTTTTTAATGTGTAACTATTACTTTTATATACGTGGAAAGGTTATTTTCAAGATATTAACATTTGTCGACCGATAAACAACGATCGATGGATTTCGAAAATGTAGCTAAAATGATTGTCACACTTACAATTCAAATTTAAGTAAGAACATTTTTTATATTAATTGATTTTTTTTTTTCGTAAATATGTAAACTATCTAAAAAATGATTTTGGTAAATAAATTTCTAAAAAATAAAAATACAAATATCTATAGTAAGATTCAATAATTTTAAAAATATTTTTTTATGTATTATTTTAACTAAATGTTAAAAAAAATTCTTGCATATTTTAACATTTAAGTGCATTTATAGGATTTTTAGCACATATTTAGTTAGTTTTTTAATGCATATTAATCCGCGCTCTATCGATTAGTAAAACAGCTATAACCTTAAACAGTATCTACTTTTTAATAAAAACCTTTACATAATTTGCACTTCTACGTAAGTAAAATAAGTATGTTATTTTAATTTAATTCGCATAAATTGTATTATTTTTCAAATCAATTACCAAAAATAATTAACTATTAATTAAATAACCTGCTACCAAGTTATTTATATTATATGAATGAAATAAATAAATTGTAGTACAGCAATAATTTTATTCACTGATAAAGATAATTAAACCAACCTATGACATTTAAATAATTAATCAATTAATACATATAGATAAATAAAACAAAATAAATATGTACCTATACCTAAATTAAATATAGAAATGTAATGATAACCCGATAACTAATTTTAAGCTATTATACTGATATTAATTTGATCCAATAAATAGTTGCTTAACTTCAAATCTAAAATAAACTTTAAAATCAACATGCTTCCTACATGTAAACATCCTGTTTTACAGTTTTATACAAAATAAATAAGTAAGTATTGCTAAAGAATGTAACTACATTATGTAACAATTAAAGAATATCATGTAAAAATCTAAAACAACACCAATTCATAGAATAACAATTACAAAAAAAAAAAAATAAATAAATAAATAATAAAAAAAAAAAAAAATATGCTACCATAATCTACTACCAGTCGAGTACATTCCACAGATAAGACACTCATCATCACCTTATCATATTACTTACAAGACATATTTCATGGTATAATCTTTGAATTGAAATATATTTGATTCAGGCTCAAATAAGACCCAAAATATAACTTATAAATATTGCATTTTTATTTATAACAAAATACAAAAGCAAAAAATCACAGAATAAAAAAGGATATAACTTTAGATAATTATTTAATACTTTTTATTGTGTTCGTAGGAATGACACTATAAAGGCTGTACAATGAACTCTTAAAAAATGGATATATCATATATATATGAACAAAATATTGATAACATGACGAAGAAAAATAATTTCAAATAACACATCACTACTATTACCCTATGCTAGTACAGAATAGATATATTTACTTTATTGTAAAAATGAAATGTTATCATAAAACCATTTACATAAGATAACAATTACAACCCAATCATCACTCAAAATAAAATAAAACGTAATAAAACGCAACTAAATAACATTAATATAATTTATGAGCTTTATACATAATATACTGATACCTACTTAAATACTTGTGTAATAACAAAATAATTGAAGAGCATATATTACATGAGTTATAACAAATATACTTTTAGCAAGAAAAGAAAAAAATAATTTTGATCAACTCCATCCAAACTATAATTTATTCAAATAGGGTTGAAGCAAAACCCCGAATCATACATTATACAATTAGTAAGACGATAACAACTCATAAAAATAAAAATAGTAAATGGTAAGGGTGATTTACTTAAAAAATATATTTTTTATTTAATTATTTGCATGACATATTTGAGAACAATATAATTTACTGGGTTACCAACTTTACATTTTTAAATAATTTTTCTAGATATTTCTATTAAAAAAAAACTACACGTTTTCATAAGGTATAACCTCAAAAATAAAGTATCACTACAATAATTCTGGACTCTGAAGATTCTACTTAACTTGGAGGGATAATTGTGTACTTATGTATGATTGTAGATGATATTCACACTAGAGTGTACCATGAATTGTACAGATAAGTTCAATCAATGCTAGTATTAGGTACTTATTTTTCATTTTTAAATAACAAGTTTCCTGAAATATATTCTACAATAATACAGATAAATTTAAGCTAGTGCGATATTGAGAGTCGATTGGCTTGTTTATACAATAAATTTAATGGGATTATTTTCGCGTTACGAATTCTATTATCTATTTGATAGATTTTTTTTATGAATTTTGTACAGACACAAAAAAATTCTGAAAAAAATCCAATCCAACTGTCACTAGCAGCAAGCATATTTCAGTTTATCATTTCTTATATTGTATAATAAGTCAGAAATGGGTTCCGCGATAAGGAAAATCAAGCAAACACGGGTTAACGATTTAAAACTCTATAATTATCAAATAATGTTGAATCATCAGAAAAATACACATTGAATGAGTTATCTTTATACCAGTAACGAAAGAGTTGTTCACATGATTATATATGATATACGTCGTCTAAGTTATTTTAATTATTTTTCAACCGACGGGAAAGAAATAACCAAGGAAATGACTCTTTTGTCGACTCGTGCACGACAGCGCTAGCAGCCGTAGACACATCGACCTTTGACAAACTAAACACGTTGCTAACGGAAACCACATACCGATGTTGTGTCCATGAGTGACAACTAGTAACAATACGAAGGGCTATGAGGAAAAACAATAATAGTCAAAAAAAAGAAATCTCATAATAATTCAACTAGTCATTTGATTTAAAAAGTAAATTTAAATTTTTTTTTTATTTTTTTTATCAAAAATTAGTAGGGGTCTCAAACGATATCGAGTACAAATATGATATGTTTAATATCGATATCTAAATAAATATCGTAATGTAGGTATGTTTTTCCTATATAGAAAAAATCACTTAACGAAAAATGGGGCATTTATTAAGGATTTGTGTGTAGGTAATTTCGTGATTCAACGCATTATGCAGTGTGTTAGTATTAGTAGTAAATTAATAATTATTAATTAATAATTATCGTTATTCATAAGTAAGTGTAAATGCATTGGGGATTAGGTACTCTTTCACTCGCACGCGCATGCATATGTGACCCCTATTTAAGGTATAAAACTATAAACTATAAACTATAAAATATAATATTTAATATTTATTATTTTCATTTACAATGTATAGGTCGATCAGACCTAGTATTACGTCATTGTAAGTAGCTCATTATAAATTCTTATTTTATTAATTTTCACATATTCTGTTAACCCACTTTTTTTAGTTTTTAATTTATTCATAGAGCACATGTGTCATATGAAAACGAAAGTGTAGAAAAAAAATAAAAATAAAATTCACGCAGAATAAATCATACCAAAAGGACATGGTGGATTTTTTTATTTTAATTAATTTACCTCATATTCATATTTATGATATTTATAATTTTTAAATAATAAATTTAAAAAAATTGATCTATACTTTGTTTTTTTTTTTTTATTATATGTTATATTTTTGATAAATTATTGATACCGATATGTTGAATTTTCGATATATACCAAGGTATGTACAATGTATAAATATTAGAAGATACTAAATACTAAATAAAAATAAATAGGTTTTTCGATTTGTCGATATTTCAATGCCGTAATAAAATATTGGTTGTATCAATTCGATATCGATATTTAAAAATATATCGTTTGAGACCCCTAAAAATGAGTATTATCATAATACATTTTTTTCAATAATTTTGTACTTTATTTCTTACTTTTTTTAAGTTCTGATACTTGAAAACCGCAATACTAAAACAGTTTAGGAATATAGACCATATTGTTTTTCCCGTAGCCTTTCATACTGCACGAGTTTGTGTAAATATAGTCTTGTAGTTAACGTTCCCAGAAAAAAGGTTGTTGTCACGTTATTTCTGATAAGAAATCGATAAACGAATAAATGAGCTCATAAAACGATTCAAGTCTATCCGTGTTCTGGGCCGATTAGGTACCCATACACGTAAGAATTTAATGACAGTTTAATTTTTAGATCCTCAACGGATTTAGTCCGTCGGACAAGGTCTTCAGTAGTGCCCACTAGCATAAAAATAAAAGTCCTTATATTTTCACGGACCGCATTATTTAGCGGACTTAGTCTTAGTGGAGGAAAACCATTAATTTTTATGCTGAGGATTAAGTCCTCCGGTTTTTTTCAGACATTCTGAAAGATTTACGAATTTATATAATGAATTACAGCTGATTTATCAGTTATTGTTTTGTTAATATGTTATGAATTTTTGTTAAATAAATGTTATTTTATACTTTTATTGATAAAATAATGAATAAAATAGTCTTCGGGATAAAAAAATGAAAGCCAATGTAGTATTGATTATGTAGGGTACCATTATATCTCAAAAAGGAATATGAGGCATAAATGGGTAGAAAACTGGCTCGCTAAAAGGGACTTATTTTGGTAATATGCCATTATTGCAAGAGTTGAACGAAAATAATTATTAATAGGAATAATAGAAAGAAAATTTATTTCCAAAAAATAAAAATTAATTGTAAAAGACTTGATATTTTTAATCAGTGGAGAAGCAAAATTTGATCAGTTGAACTGAATATGGCTGATTTTCAATTCGCAAGGATTAAATCCCCAGAACACAACACAGTAAGATTTTTAAGAGGATTTAATGCACAGCAAACTAAATCCGTTAAAAAATCTTCTTACGTATGGGCAACGTCGTGGGCGTACTGAGTTGTGAAGCTAACAGAAAAACAAACCAACGACATACCCATCATTGATACATTGTTGATGAGTAATTTTATGAAATATGACACCGACCGACGACAGAGTCTCGCCCTCTGTTACCGCCGGCCCCACCGTTTCATCGAATATATTATTGGCCCCGGTCCATATTTCATTTATTTCTTGCATCCATCGACGGTCATACGATTTGGGCACGCGCCGCGCCAACAACACACGACCAACGGCTGCGGCGAATAAAGATGCGAAAAAAATCGCAAAACCGTCAATAAGACTTGATCTCGAAAAATATTTATTCGTAGTGACCAATTGCGATTGATAATACGAAGGATCGAGCGTTGGGGACGTCTATGTTGTAGGTTTGTGTATTCGCGCGACACACTTAGCGAATCGTTATCTCATTTGGGGACTATCTCCGTGCACGTATCCTCCCGCCATCACGACTATCATCGCATAACACGAGACGTCATCCGCAATACCCCGAAACGTGCGAACCGGTCCTCGGAGAGACATACCATATTGTTGTGGCTACACATATGCACCGTAATTCCGTGGTTCGCGGGCCGAAATCCCGAGGATTGGAAATCGCACGTGAAGCGGATAAACGGATACGCGAAAAAAAAAACTAATAAAGAGGTTACCTGGTCGCCGTGTCCGACACGGCCGGCAGCCATCTTTGCACGCAATCTATACGTGAACTCCGCGGCGGCGACGGGTGGTGCGCAGGTAGCGCATACCCAACACGGGAGCCGCCACCGCCGCCCTATTCAAATGCGTCCCAACCCAACCGCCGGTTTTTTTTTTATATTCGGCCGACTGTCGTATTTCGTAACGGGGAAACGTCACGGCGATACGTTCGCTAAACATATTATATATATATATATATATAATCAACACTCACTTCGGTATGGGTATCTCCTCTGCTCCGATCAGTGTCCTCGGCAGACAGCGGTGCCGCGATCGCGGTTGCACATCATCTCGTTGACACTACCGACGTGAGAAACAACAGGTAGCTGTCGAACCAGCGGCCCCGGGGCCATGTTCCGAACTACGTCGCGGAAAACGCGGTCACTGCTGCGCGGCGCCCGTCGTCGCACAATACGCGAGAATCGAAAATTTACAACTTTAAATATTGTAAAACTATTTTCGGGAACGCTCACGTTTTTCACTGGCACATTGCGGGATTGATTATTTACCAATATTATCGTACGATGTGCGCACCAACGGTCGAACACTGACGCGGGAGGAGAAAGAAAATCGCGGAAAACGCGCGGACGAGCGCGAAACGTATTTTAATAACAGCGAGACGCACACTGCACTGCACTAGTGCACTACAAAACACGCACGTACGGACGTACACGAGCGGTGGCGGCGGTGGATTTCGACGCGACGGCAACCGGAGGGGAACCAAGAAAATAATAATAATAATATAAATACGGTACAACGTCAGCCGCACGTACAAAACGTCACGCACCAGACAACGGCCGAATGCCTAACGATAAAACTGGCGGTGGCGCGCATGCGCGCGCCAGGTGAAACCAGATTTGCGATCGTGGCGCCGTATCACGGCCAGGCACGGCAACGAAGGCGCAACACCTTACACCGTGGTACGTGCTACGATGTGTGGTACGACGACGACGACGACGACACAAACGTCACGAAAACACAAAGGAAGGACATACGGGCGACGACGGCCGACCGACCGTAATGCTAACGTCTTCGATGGTTATTATTATTATTACTACTACTAGTAGTATCGACATTACTCGATATAATATCCCGTCCAGTCGCAGCCGTGCGTGATTAATACACGATATTGTTTTAATAACGTATCGAAACAAAAAATTTCGGTCGATTCGAACGGGCGACTACTACAAGAAAGAAATTCGCGTGGTTACTTTTTAGTACGACGGTCGCCAGTTGATTGTAGTTCCAACACGGTTTTTCTACATAATTAATTCCAGAAAAATAAACAATAACAATACTAAAGACGCACCCATCACATATTTTGTCTGATCAATTATGTACGGGCACTCCACTACTTGTCTACAACAACGAACTACTACTATAACATCTTGTGATTAAAATCAATTACACATATTTGGTTTAGCTTTTTTTCTTTTACTACGATACTCAATACAACCGTCATAAATTTTGTTCGTTTGTTTATGTCGACAACTTACTATCAATATATTAAAATACAGAATATTTATGAAAACAACATACTAATGTCGATAAAAATTGAAATCATCCAAGATTAACCTTGTATTTATATTATTACTCTTTCTAAATCAGAATTTATATAGACTAAAATAGTAGGTTATACCATTGATTAAATATTTAATCAATGGTTATACATTATATTCTGTGAATAGCGATACTGGAAAAACTATATATACACCATATAAGGAAGAGAAATTTTTTTTTGTATAAAATAAAAATACTTAGGTTAGTATCTTGTATTAGTTGTATCTTGCCTTACTGTCCGATAAGGCATAACAACGTTTTTCGATTTCTCTAGATTCAATTGATTTCTTTTCACAGTAAACAACTGGAAATGTTTTAAGCCAAGTATAAAATATATACATTTTATAGTAATGTAAAATAATTTTTTCCTTGAACAAGTATAATATACTTTTACTAAAATGATGTATCTACTGTTCATGCCGTATATAAGTATAATATACATGTATTAATAATTGATAAATAAATACCGGAGGTATCATACATTTTAATTTATTAAAAGCACATAATAAACATTATCTATTTATAATAAACATTTTTTCCTTGACTCGATATGAATTAATAAATAAAATAAAAATTTCACAATTCTTGTATATGGCATAATTTAAAATTAATCTTCTTAAACAAAATGAATAGTGAAAATATTTAATAACCTTAGTATAATAGCTCTAACATTTTTATCCATGTAGATAAATTTATTTAGAAAAATATTTATGAATTGCAGAAGTACCTAGAGTAACAAAAGATGGGTGAACTGTGTCTACACCAGAGATACGAATCGTGATGAGACAACTATACTTAAATTTAATTTTAAATGGTAAAAATGCAGATTTTTAATGGTTTGTCGATGTTGAAAGCGTGAATTCCTATTTCACTATTTAAAATAAATTTCAATTAGGTACAATACATTTTAAAATTGTTAAAAAAAAATTTAAAAAGTGCAGTTGTATTTCAATTCAAACACTTTTATTGCATTCCATTAATTTTAATAGTATTCAAAATAGGACAAATTACGACAAATTTGTTTAAGTGAGTTCTACTGAGAATCAATTTAAGATATACCTAATGAGTATAATGGTTAACGACATCGTTAACTTTAAAATAATCATTATCATTTATTTAAAAACACAAAACCACATTTTTCAACATTCCTACTATACCTTAAATGAGCAAAACAAATAGGTACATTTAATGTGCCTTTGTGTCTAGTTTAATTTTCATTATCTTTTTTATAATGGCAGCAACTTAATCATTACTACTTTTTTCCTTTTTTTTTTGCTTTTGTCTAATTTCTATTTTAAGATATATTTTCACATAGGCATTAGTCTACACCATAGGCACAAATAATGGGGAAAGACCAAACCCCTAGATTAGTTATAATTCCTCTCGAAATTAAGATTATACTCAATGGCGACATTTAGAATTTTTAAATAACATAACATTTTAAGCTTTAACTCGGGGCCTCAGGGGAGTCAAGACTCTCTGGACCCCGCCGTTAAAGCACCACTGATTATACTACCAGTATATTGTACATAGGTAGAAAAATGTATTATGAATAATTTTTTAGCTCCTCTAAATCTCAAACAATATTTGCGCCTGGTTAACACGTTTTTCAGAAAACAAAATTTGTTGAGGTACCTACCTACTTGAGTTTTGGATTATGATAAAATAGTAGACAATAATAAAAGCTATGTAACATCTATTAGATTTTTTTCTAACTTATAAGGATATTTCAAATTACAACTCTTTTGTTACTCTGCTCTCTTAGTGATATTCACATTTTATGTACCTACCTGTACAGTCATTGATTTTATAATATTAACAACTATAGCATAACATTAACACCAATACTATTAACATAATAAAAAACATAACCGTAAAAAATGTAGGTTTTAAGTGAAATATTTAAATGCATTAGGCGACTAAAATAAAATAATTTAATTATTTATATTTTAAGTATTTAACATACTATATTAATCCATTTCTTAAATACCTAACTTCATATTATTGATTTTACCATTAATTGATACTAAAATATTTTAAATTCACCAAATATTTTATTAATTTAAGTAGTTTATTGAAAAGAATAAACAAAAAGCTTTTTTAAAATTATCTAGTATATATTAAAAAATTGTATATAAAAATATTTTAAATAATCAGTCAATTTATATTATAATATTAGTATATATCACACACAATACAGAAATACTTGCAATTATAAACAATATCTTTTGATACAATTAATCTAATATGACTAGTTATAACAATAATGTATGTTCTCAATGTAATATTTGCTATAATTTTAAGATTATAAATGATCATAATTACAAATTACATTTATCATTTAAATTTAAAGTCTGAAAATTCATCCGTACACCATTATAATTTGAATAAAAAAATTTACTTGTATGTGGACCAAGTGACCTAATGTATATTAATTAGGAGACTATATACCGTCATTTTAAATTTTACAGTTTATAGTATTTCATAAAAAAAGTTTAATTGATGATACCAAATCTTAGCATGTTTTATGGAACGATCTAAAGTTTTTTTCATTTTAAGCAATGAATTATGATAAAATTTTTAATTGCTACTTGTTTTTAAATTTTAATAAGTAGAATCTACAAAATAAACAATTATAATTCTTAACAATTATTTATCAATCCCCTTTATAAACACTAATTTAACTTAATATGATAATTATAATAAAATACTAAACAAAAATGACAAAATAACATTAAATATGCATATACATATGCAGTAATGTACTAAATATTGTTGTTTATATCATTTTTTAACTGAAATAATAATCAATATACTAAAAACAAAAATAATTAATTAAAATGCATTTATTTTTATTCATGTTTTAATGCACATCCATTTATCAGGAGTTGAATCTGGTTTTGACCAGGAACCAGGATCTTTTGATTCTTTGTAAGGTAAGTGCCATATACCATTTATATTATTTTGTGTTGTTTGTAAATAAGTAATAGGTGCCTGAAATCATGAACATACACAAAATAAAAAGAAACATTGAAAATGTTATATTATAATAAATGTATTTGATATGTTCTACCATGCCCTATTATGTTTTAAAAACTAACTTTAACAGCAACATGATCCCCTTTACGAAGTTGTAATACTAATCTATGTTTTTGTAACCATTTTTGAAATACACTTTTCATTTCAGTATTTTTCAACAAAAATTTGTGACCTCGCATAAGATCCCTTGTAAGAATTTTTGTATTAAAACCACTATACATTGCTGCATATAAAACAAAGGGATCATCTTTAGATCTGATTCAAAAAAATAAATAAATAAAAAATAATAACATTATTTTTAATATTGTATATTTAATTGAATACTTACACATCATTTGTAAAAAATATATGGGCATTTCTCTTTATAAAATCAAATTCATTTCCCAACATGTTAATTAAATGTTTTCTGCCAATTAATAATACTTTCATTTTATTTTCAATAAAAGTTTTCATAATAATCTTCGTCTAAAAGCAAATTGTTTTGATTATATATTAATACATAATGTATAAAATCTTTACTTAAATATTTTTAGATTGTATGTTTTTTCTTTGTATATAGCTCCTAGTTTCTCATACATATATTTGATCAATTAATAATAATAAAAAAAAATTATAAATGTTTAATTATTAAATCTTGATAAAATTATAAATCCGGTATATTTTTGTAGTCAAAATGTATAACATTTTCAATTTTTATACTTAAAACTTCCAAACTGGATACAAGAATTTTTATATGATTTAATTTGTTGTCAAAAAAAAAAAAAAATAATAATAATAATCGAATGTTGCAAAAACGATACAACAAATTGAAATTGGATATTTCCTATTTTTTAGTTAAAAAAAATCAGAGTTTCAAATTACTGACCTTTGTGTTATTTATAAGCATTGAACAATTTTGATTTTTTTAAATTTTATATGTATTTTTAATTTTTTGCATAATTTAGAAAATTTAAACTCCAACCTATCTTAATAAGAAATTTAGTTTCTCTATTATATCAACTATCTTTGGAAATACATAAAACTGTTTGACCTTACCTCTTTTACTCAATACCATTTTTCGAGAACAATCATACATTAAATTCAAGTTTAAAAAACCATTAGAGCAATATACAATAAACCAATAGTGTGTAACAATGAGACATTTTAGTCTCAACCATTTTTAATATTATCATTATGTAAATAGTTAATTATTATATTGTACTAACTATTGAATTATTAGAAATTTTTTGACGATAGGCATATGCTAAGTTTAATCCATCAACTACCACATCATATGGGGCAGTCATTTCTATATAATCTTTAAAATCATTAAATTCCTGGGGAGATGAGTTATTAAATATATTTTTTCCAATCATTACATTAGACAAAAAACATTCTTGAAGTTTCTTAAACTCAGAGTCAGTTACTTCAACTGGTTTTAAGATTTGATTACAATGTTTACATTTCCCACTAAAAAATTAAATAATACATGATATAGTCAACATGTTTCTATAAAAAAAAAAAAACATAATGAGTTTGAAATATGCACAATTTTTTTTTAACAACAATAAACACTATTAGGCACCTGATAAAACATAGTATTATTATATTTTGCAAAAATATTTTTATTTTATATGAACAAGATTATTTTTATAGAAAATAAATTACTTTATACTATCAATGCTATTCAATGTAATATGAAAAGTTATTAAATATTAAAATTTGATTTGGATGGACTTCGACCACCCGATTTATAAATAATGCATAATGTGTGCGAGTGTATAAGTATGTGTCTTATTAAACTTTAAATAATATATTATTTTCGAAAAAATTGAAAGTTTTTGTTACATCAAAGACTTGTCATAATTCTAACAGTTATATTCTAATAATTTTTTGAATTATTACAACAGGCACCTAAATAACAGTTAACATTAATCATATGAAAATATTATACATGAATAAAAGTGTCTTACTTATGATGATAAATCATTGTTGTAGTACTTTTATTACCAAATTGATTAAATTTATCATGAATTAATTTGGCTAAATCTTCTCGAACAATACATTCATTATCTCTCAAAAATTCTAATACTTTCAAATAGCTACAATTTATATTTTTTTCACAAAGATTAAACCAAGCAACAAATACTTCATTTGATAGCATTTCATACTGATCATACATATCTTGTATTAGTGTCCACCCTATATCAAATTCTTTTTCTTCAAATGCTTTTAAAATTATACAAATCATTGTAGTCATGCTAATTTCATTTTTATTTTTCACAACTTTCAAATGTTCTAAGGAATCACGCCACATATCTGTACAACAAAGTCCCATAACAATACCTAAATGCATATTACACAGTAAAATTAATTTAAATTAAGAAACTATTATTTTTTAATTATAACTATTACTTTCAAGAAGAAAACAATTCAATAAATGTGAATAATTTTTTAGCAGCATTTGACAATTAGTCTGAATTTCATTTCGATCGTCATCTGTCAATTGATATCTTGACATATAACATGAACGAAGATATAAAAGTTCTAGTGATAAAATTGGTTTAGTCTGACTACAGTCTCTAACATACTTCATGTACGACTTTGCTAAATCTAAACGCTTTTTTTGAGTACATTTTTCTAATATGCATCCATTTATATTTTTTTCGTTTATATACCCTCGATTAAGAGACAAAACAGACTGCTTCAATGCATTCCAATCAACATTTTTAGAATTTGACACAGCAATAAAATCTGATATAATAGTTTTTTGTTGATTACTAGCAAATCGACCGGTCATTTTGAAAGGCACCTTAATTTCATTTGAATCCTCTGAATACAATCTTTGAGCGCAAAAACATGTTTTTTTTTGCCACGCTAATTTTAAAAAATTCCAATGATGTTGTTTTCTTAATAACAGACACATTTTAAGATTTAATTTTTCAAAATTTAAAATAAATAAAAAAAAAAAGACCACGACTAATAATACATACTATAACATTCATGTAAACTTAAAAAGTAATAAACGTTACAATATATACCCATTTACACTAAAATTAAAAATGCAAACCGAATTTTAACTAAAAATGATTATTATTGATAAGTGATAAAGCGATAACACTGATAACATAACCTTTGATAGGGATTTCGATTCAAAATATTTAACCGAAACTATAGTGATAATATAGTCATGGAAATAAGTATATACAGTGTTACCAGCGTAGTTTTCCTTGATAATTGTGGAACCGTGGTGGCATGGAGGCATAAAAGTGTAATTGCAGCAATGCAACTGAACTTATAAGTTATAACTTATAACTGTGATATTATCACTTGTGGCATGTGCGTGTGTAGTATTTCAAATTCATATATTAAATTATGAGAACTTGTTCAGAAAAAAAATTTGAATTTATAGTAGAGAATAGAACTAAAACTGTACTTGTATGTGATTGAATAAAATAGGGGCATAGCACTTGCGTGTCAGTTTTGTCTTAATACTTTAGCCCTACCAAAATTAAAGTTGTAGTTTGCCTGTAAATCGAAATTGGCTTAGGATACGTTGTCAACTGTCTTGACATATTTCGGAGTTTCGGACTGCCTAGTTATTTAACTAGGTTACTAGGTTAACTAGGTCGAACATGTTTTTACTTATCCAGTAGTCATTAAACCCACCACTGTTAGTTTACATAATATCCATTCATATAAGTATATATCAACTATGAATTTGAGTATGTTATAATCAAATGAATCAGGGTAATTTGTTAGTTATTGATGTAATAATAAACATATTCTAGATAACAACTTACTAATACAATTAAAATAAGAATACATTACAACATTTAAAACAATTTTACTTAGATTTGATATAGGTAGGTTAGGTTAGGTCGACAAAAAGTCCAATTCAGTATTCACAGCCACGTATAATTTGATTTCGTTATAAAATGATCCACATTAAAAAAATATGAAATGTGTATCTCACATATAATCAATTCCTTAAATACGGATTCAGAACCCATAAAATATGCCCCTGGTGGTTCTCCCCTTAAACTTAAATTCAGCGATTCTCAAACTGGGGGTCACGGCCGCCTTAAGGGTCACCAGCAATCATTTTAGGATCGCCAATATATGAAATAATTAATGAAGTAGTTTTATCATTTTTGAGAATTATAATTGTTAAAAATGGAGAATTTTCCATAATAACGTTGTATTAAAAGGGTAAAAGGGTATAATAAGTTATGGAATATTTGTTGGTTAGTGTTAGTATGTGTAAAGGGAAATTTAAAATTACCTCCTTTTGAAGTCGTTTATTTGTAGCTCTTGTAGCTACTCATAAATGTAATACAAAATGTATACCTATAGTAACATACACACTCTATAATATACAAAGGTCTATAATAGTAGCCAATATTGTTGTACAGTGGTTTTGAACGGTGTAAAGAATAATATTATGTTACGAACTATCCTAATAGTTTTATTGGTTATGTTTTAATGTTTTTTCTATTTTCTATTTTAATAAAATCCATGCCAGTGGCGCCGGAATAATTTTTGAACTGTGGGGGCTGAGCACAGCTACAAATACAGGCGAAGGTATATATCAGGGTGATTCAACCTTTTGTGGTTCGCGGGAAAATTTACACTTTCTTTAACACACCGGGTGGGTTAAAAGAAAAAAAAATTATATTTTGTCTATTTATATATTATTTTATAATTATATTTTATGTGCACATTATTATATATTATTAATGCTCGCTTTCCATCGTGTCTTATCACGGGAACTATAAATATAAAATGTAAAATGTATACGATCATATCATGATTTTGTTAAAGTATTATTGTGACTGTAATTTTTAATTAATAATATAAATAATTAATTTAATTGTTGGGGGGGGGGGGGTGCAAAAGAAAGGCATCGAGGGCCGAGGTTTGGATCCCCTGGTATATTTTATAACGATTGTGTCCGATCACATCCGGTTGTTGATAACCAAATGATTCTTGAAATAAATTAGATTACAAATCTATTGTACAGTTGCGATAATGGATTTCCTAATCTGAAAGCTATTCTATTTTGGGTGTTGCGATTAAATATTAAATCGTTTTCATTTTCTAAATAGGGGGTAATTGTGTCCGTGTTATCTGTTTCTTATATACATACCTCATAATATGAGCATATTATGCTACATAAAATATTAAGGCTAGGATCATATTATGCGTTTTGTCAGTTGCCGACTAACCGGAGACGATTGGTGACGAAACCGCAACAGTCAAAATATAATAGGTTTAAATATACTTAAAACGCGTTATCAGGGCCAGACTAGATCGATTTGCGGAACCGATTAAAAACCGTCGGGAAGCGACCACAACGTGTTGCGGACGTCCATGTTACCGTCCCCCCACCACGAAAACTTAAAAAAAATTTTATTCGGTATTTTTGATATAAGTCAAATAACAACGTCGTACAAATTCTGAAAACTGTCGTATAAATTCATACAAATTACGTACAAAATATTTGAATAAAATTTTTTTAAAATTTTCGTGGTGGGGCCGCCGGTGGCATGAACGTGTGTTGCGGTCCAACCGTGCAGTTACGTTTCTTGATGTAAAGCACAACACATGCAATTCGGTTCATCCGATCACAATTGCCCGGATTATCGGTGACCGAAATTGATAATTAATTAATTATCATTTTTAAATTTTAATAATTTTAGCATTTTAAAATATATTTGTAATATACTATATATGTATATATTTATTTTATTATCTATACATTATATTATGTTTGATACGGAAAATTGATTTTGGAGATCCAAAACCTTCCAAGTCTCTGGGACATGAGTTCTCCTTCATATAATGATAGGAATTTAAAAATGTCATATTGGCTCAAAATAGCAGAATGTATGAACCTCGAATTGGGAGAAAGAAGAACAAGGAAAAAGAAGAAAAAGGTAAGAGTGACCGCACACTAGTATAACAAAACTACTTTAAAGCGCCTAAAAGCGCGAAAAATTTTTGACTTTAGTCATAACTAATATTGCTTTATTGAAATAGAACGTGCACTATTTTGATTAGTTATAATTAAGCAATCACTGGATGGTTATATCAAAATAATGCCAACAATTATTTATTTGTGCTAAATTGTCTACAATATAAAGGTAATTATATTATATTTATACATGTACATAATTTTGACATATACTATATACTATACGTATCACCTGAAAAGTTTTAAAAATTAAGTAAATAATTAGAAGGTGCCATTTATTTCCCAGAGCATACTCATTCTGTTGCGCTTCGTCAATGTCGTAATTTATAAAATTTACGTGTACGAGTATATGACAATTTATCTTCATTTTGTTTTGTTGTGCTATTTTTTTAATACCTATTGTTTATTTAGTTAAATATTATTTAAGTAAGTGTTATTATATATATATATATATATATATATTAAATTAAAGTCTTATGAATAAATTAATACAAATTTGTGTATTATTTATTAATTATAAATAAAATGTAACTATAAAACATTATGATAAATGAGCATGCCCATACATAAGAGTCAGTATTCACCACTGATATATGCTAAGCATTCACCCAATCACCCACCACCTAAAAAATGATCGACTTCTTGAGTTAGGTTATTTTACTCTGCACTTGTGATACATTTTCGGCGTCAAAATAACTTGTTGCAATTAAGTTGAATATTGAGTATCATTTTGAAGCGAAAATGTTATGAGTGTGATAGCGTAAATTAGATTTATGGGATCGCGCGTGGAAATCAAAAACCGTTACAGGCAAGGCTGATTTGAGTTAACTATTTGGTTGACATCATAAATTCATTGTAAAATCATAATATTAATTAGTATTATATTAAGTGATTATGTATTTATTAAAAAATGTACAATCCACTATAAATTAATTATGATTTTACCATGAATTTTCTATGACAACCAAATCGGTTGCTCCGGTAACTCCGGTCTATTTATCTATTACGTTTCATAATCGTGAATAAATGTCACTTCTATTTTATTCTATCGCGCGATTTTGCAAATTTTTTTTTTTTTTTTACATAGGAAATAATAGCAAACCTATAACAAGTAATTTATAATAATTTTAAAATTGAGACCCATTACCTCTTACCACAAGCCGTGATACCCGATTAAGCAAGGTCGTTATCGGCCGACCTTTATGACGATCCGATTAAGCACGGAAAAAAAAATTATTGTGTACAACGTTGTTAGATTTTTACTAGTATGTGTAGATTACTAATATGAAACTATTAATTTCGCTATCGATTGATGGGTACCACGGAAGTTTAAAATAACTTTATAGAAAAATAATTTTATAGGAAACCAGAATTTTATCTACAACTATTGCACTGTTATTGTATGTACCTACGCTGTTAATAATAGTCTGTTCTGTTGTCTCGTGTACTAGTGTTATATTCCTAAATAACGTGTATTTTGCAAATTGAAATGGAAAATAATGAAAAAAACATTATTTTATCTGAAAGAGGTAAAGAGTTAGCTAATGTCGGAGCTTTTAAGTATAGGTTTATTGGGATTAGAAAAAATGGCGATGTTTTTCAATTGGAGAGTTATTTATTTTAGAAAAACTAAGCTGTAAAAATTTTAAATTATGAAATAATCGTTACGAATCTAAAATTGAATTACATAATAATTATAACAAAATCTTGCAAATACAATAATACGGTGCACTGAATAATATTCTACGGTACAAAGCGGCAACGTCTCACATATTCTCGTGCTCAATCGTGTCGTTTTTTTTGGTTCCTATTATTTGATTGCAACCTTGCTAAATCGGGTTATGAA
This sequence comes from Sipha flava, assembly GCF_003268045.1. Taxonomy (NCBI): domain Eukaryota; kingdom Metazoa; phylum Arthropoda; class Insecta; order Hemiptera; family Aphididae; genus Sipha; species Sipha flava. The sequence continues at coordinate 1,431,721 of NW_020273126.1, forward strand.
AAAGATCAATCGTGCTCAATCGGGTTCCAGCCACCACAAGTCACGACTGTATTTTAATATTGATGTGAAGGTATTATTTTTGTCAACACTTCTATTGTATGTATTTTGTTAATATTATTTTTTAAATTATTTTTAACAATAAGTAGTGATCTATAAAATGTATGTAATTAGAAAGTTTATACACAAGTATCTATCTACCTATACTTTTAAATTATTGAATATTTTAATTAAGTTCTTAATACCGAATTACATTTCCTTACAGAGTTTTTAATTCACAAACAAGATCCAGTATGCCTCCTCATAAAATATGACTAAAGGTTGGAATTCATCACCAATCATATTATCATGATATTCGATATCTTCTAGGTTATGTTATGGGAATATTCTCCGTGTCATCTCTCTTACAAACCATGTAATTGAAGTAAATGTTGACAGAATGTGTTAAAAAAGAAAAAATATTTTTATAAAAAATTCCTTTAAACGTCAAGGATTTTCCAGTTCACTTCAAAAGAGTCCAGTTTCCAATTAAATATTTTTATCCAATGACAATAAATAAAGCAAAGCATCAGATTTTAGCTCATTGTGGAGTAAATTTAGAAAATAATTGTTTTTCACACGTACAATTGTATGTAGTATTTTCTAAAGTCGGAAGGCCTGATTTATACGTTTATATACAACAAAATATAACTCCGAATGTGGTGTACCATGAAATTTTGATTTAATTCATTTAAGAATTGAGTAGCACACTAATGAATTATTTTTAAATATTTAAAATCAAGTTAAATTACACAAATTATAATTATAGGATCCTTTATAAATATCATAAATAAAATTTAGAAGGATGTCACACCAAAAATGAAATGTACATAACGATCAAGAGAAAGCACTGTTTCCACGTGGCGCATGCTTGTGTCACGCCCATTATCCGCAGTCGGCCACCGCGGGCCGATCCGACAAACGCTAATTTGGGAGGACAAATTATTATTTTATAAACCTTTGTCGTGTACCGTGTACGGAATGCATAAAATTTATAAAACAAATAAATATTTACAAAATGTACGCGTGTATGCATATTATATTTAATATAATATGCTTACACGTGTAATACGTGCATAGTACACACATATATATACTACCGCAATATTTTTAATTTGTTTCTATAAAAACACATGACTACGTGCCTGCCATAGGCGCAACTAAAGCCCAAATAGCTGGAGGTGCTGAAATTACATAGCTCACACTAACCCCCCTCCTCCCCCCAGGTACCATATCTCAATTTAATCTCTAAATGTATCATAACAACATACTTACACTAATATTTTAATTTATAAATATTAACAAGCCTAACCTATATTATTTTATTTAGGTCATACAGTACTAAGAAATACACAAATTAAAAAAATATTATACAATATATAACTTGTTGATTTAAAAGTAAAATAAAAATTGGGAATAGTTCCTTTCAATGATTAACATATTTTAAAAGTCATACTAAAATACATTGGCTGAGTAGTTTTGGTTTATATCGTTGTATTGTACACAACCCCGTTTATGATTTAGTAATTTTATTTATGAAAAAAGTTAAGTAACTTATTGTTTATGAAAATGGTCAAAATTGTTCAATTTAAATTTACGTTATAAGTTAAAAAAGAAATTTGAAAACATGGTATTCACATATTTAATTAATTATAGTAAAAGGAAATCTAAAATATTTTTTATAATTTTTTTCATCCAAATTTTTATAAGAAAAATAATTATTTTTAATTTCCCGAAATATTCACTTTTTGGACTTGGCCCCTTTCTAAATAATCATTTCAGTTGTTGTATACTTTATGAAGACATGAAAAATTTTAATAATGCATCGGAAAGTAAGTTAAGTATTGTAATGAGCTAATTATATTTATTATAGATGTTATTTTTCTATGATAAGACACTATTTTCTTATGTTTAAGTTTCATAATTTATGATTATTTTCGTCAGATTAAATCTAAAATAAATATTGATACTTACTCCATATCAAAAATTATAATTTTTTTTTTCCATGTTTTCTTCGTTTGTTTTAATAACTACTATTTTAATGACCTAACCTGTATGTCCATATATTGAATATTAAATTTATTAGGTATGTATTTATATTTTATGTTTAGAATAGCGTACTACAATAGCATACTGAAATAAACAAAACATAATAAACTTATATCCAAATTTTAAAAGTTTTTACTTAAGAGTTAAATAATCTAATAAGTTCATATTTAATTGTTTGTATATTGTTCATACATCACTATATCCTAAAAAATCTTGAATTTTTTTAATGTACCTAAATAAATATATTATTGACTTATTAGTTTCAAAACTAATTAATTTTTTTCAGATTAAAAAAAATGTCGTAGTGTTGTAGTTTACATGCTGATTTCATTTACACTACAAGTTTTTCACTGATTTAGATGGGAAAAAATATTAACATACATTTTCAAATAAAATTCACAGAAAACGTTTATGATAGTTGCAAATGCAGCAGTTGAGCTAGAGTAAATGATGAAGTTAAAAAAAAATGCCTATTATTAGGTTTGATTAGTGATTGTGTATATATTTTCAAATCCATTGCAAATCATGGTTTATTTTTATGAATCAAAATATGTATTTTTTCTATTATCAAAGCCTTGGATATGTGTTTTAAAATTTACTATGTGTTTAACATAGAATATCCTTTAGTATTATCTATTTAGTTGTTTATTTAATGTTTTTTTTATAACATTAAAATACAGTTTAATAAAGCATGTCCACTAATTAAATATATTATATCTGAACTTAAATAACCATATTTATAATAAACAATTAATAAATAAACTTATTAATTTTACCTAAAAAATGTATTTTGTTATTTTTATCTTACCTATGTTATTATTTTAGCATAATTTTCCAACTTGTAAGTATTAGATAAAACACAAAATATCCTCATGTTGTATAATTTATTTAATGATACAAAATTGTACAGACAAATAGTAATGGTCACTGCTAGAAGTTGAATAAAAATAAAAAAAGAATATAGCTTATATTTTAAAGTATTTGAAAGCTTAGTGATTTTATATTTTCTAAACTATATACAGCTCTGTAGGAATGTATTTTGGGGAGGGAATGTATCATAAAAAAACTTCAACATAAGAAAAATGTATGTTTATAAGTTTCATTTTATTGATTTATGAACTACAATTGATTTGTTAGTTAGTTTAGCGTAATCCATTTGGTTTAAATCTCTTACAAGTTTTGAATATTTAAAAAATAATAATAAAGTATATACAGTTAAAAGTTTGACACCATAGGCGTCACTTAAGTCAAGGATCTGAAGGGGGCTAAATTTAAACAAATGTTTTAATAAAGAATCAAATTGCTCGAGGATTATTTATTGTTTATCGATTTTCAGACCCTACCAAATTGAGTTTTATAATACCCAACAAATTAACTTCTTTAAATTAACCATTATTTACAGTTGAATTAATAACAATTTAAATGGCAGTTATAATAATTGCACAAAATGTTAACTGTTAACTTTATACAATGATTTGTTAATAATTAATAAAATTCTAATTATTAGACTATATAATTTGTTAATTTAACCAAATAAAAAGTCTGTTGACTGAAAAATTAACAGGTAAATATAATTTAATCAGACAAGATTTTGAACAAATGACATTGCTGTTTGTTTATCTGGTAATAAACAATATTACAATTTTGTTATTAACAATATAGTTTTTTGAACCTATATTAACAATGATATAGTTGATTTATATATTATTTTTTTAAATTTCTTTATGAGGTTTTTCTTTATGTGTATAAATATGATAATATAATTTAATGCACATCAAAAGTTATATAATTTTAAAATATTAAATATAAATATAATATGATTATTATTATTTTTTAATTTAATAATATTTTCAAATACATGTAGAGTTATTTTATGTCAATTAAAATTAACCGTTTGCTATATTATTTCTGGTACTTACCTAATAAACAAGATATATATAAACTAAAAAGAAATGGAATAATATTTATTAACTAATATTCTCTACATTAAGCTTAAATATTTAAAATTAAAATTAAAATTTCTCATGTTTCTAATTTTTCAACCTTTTTTTAAGACCAAAATGAACAACCATAAACTATTTTCTGAATTTCAATTTAATTAGCCGAATGTACTACAAAACAAAGTTTTTTTTAACAAATAAGCATTTGACCTTGCACTTGAAAATAATGATCCAACTGAATCTGACTGTCAGATTTTAGTTTTATTTTATATTACACAATTTGGAAATTTTTTAAGCTAAAATAAAACATATACTAACACGTAAAAAAAACCACAGAACGGAATTGAATTCATTTTACTTGTAATCTACACGACTTAAGCAGACACACTAACTGAGGAGGTTATGAGAAAATAAAAATATTTTTTTTGTTTTGGTCTTTCGATTCAAAATTTATTTTATGAATTAAATATGCATAGAAAGTATATTATATAAAATAAATACTTAGTGTAAAAGGCGATTAAAATTAATAAGCTAAAACGGGTATTTTAGTTTTTATTTTTTTTTATCATTTTACCACTATGCTGTTTCAATCGATTCACCACACACAGTAACGGATTAGGTACCCATTAGGCAGAGTAGGCGCCCGCTTTAGGGCCTCACTCATTTAAGAGGCCCTATGAAAACGGAAAACTATATTTTTTTTTATTTACGAATTTATAGGACTAAAGTCATTATGAAATATAAAAATAAAATTATTTTGAAAAAAATAGAAATATTATAATGAATGATTCATTCATTTTTCTTGCAAATAAAAAAAATAAATAAACATGATTTTATTTAATAATTATAGTTGGTTACTATTAAAGCTATTTATTTTAATTATTGGATAGTAATGTTAAAGATGTATGTAAAAAATAATTTTGTGAGACCAAAAATTTTAATTGCCTAGGGGCCTACAAATGTTTAATTTGGCACTGACCACACATAATTTTTGATCGTTAATATTTTAGTTAGATATATCACATAAACTATATTATAGTCTCTAAAAATATGGCCTCAAGCCACACAAAACCTTTTCTATAAAAATTTTTTTTATAACTTCATAAAAAAATTCATTATAAAACCACTCAGTAAGTTGTATTATTGAAACGCATAAACACGTTTTTGTACCGTGCTTTTTGCTAATGGTTGTCTTCATTATAAAAATGATATATATTATATTGATTTAAACAATTTAATTATAATAAAAAACCAATGTATATACGAATCAATTATTTAACACACGAGTGAAGCCAACCTATTCAGTTTGTAGTTTATAATTTACCTATTCAATGTTAAATATATATATTTATTTTATATGGTCTGCGTAGGAAACTTGTATGAATATAATATACCTACCATTTATTATAATCCGTTCATTTTTACCCGTTATAATCATTGACATTAAATGTCTCAATTACCGTTAATTCGTATACATTTGTTTATCATATATATATCATATCATATCACTATGTTCATGGGCCTTGCCCTGAATTATTTTATAAAATAAAATAATAGGATGTCAGAATTTACCAAGTTGTTAGACTAATTTGGTCACAGAGATAAGGACATAATACTATCTTATCACGTTTCATATAACTATTTTATAATTTATAAAGAGCTGTTTGTAATACATGTACATTTTAATTTGTCCAGATGTCTATGTTTGATTTTCAAGTTTACCATTATCCCAACTCGAATAGCTAAGCTTGGACATTCTATTGACACAAATAACATACGTACAGTTATAGCTCAAGTCGAATGGCTGATTTTGGACGTTCTATTTATGCAAAGGACACACCTCCAGTTCAACTTACTGTAAGTTATAAATTATTTATTTTCATTATTAAATAAATGTAATAAAATATAAAATGCATTTTGGTTGAACAATTTAAAAGATTCATAATTTAGTACGAGAGTAAGTTACTTACTTTTCCTTTATAGCAAACCACAAAATATTTTTTAATCTTTGTTTTTATATTCTCTTCATTACATTTTTCCTAAGAACAAAACATTAACTATGTTAACATGGTTAAACCAATCATGTTACGTATCTTAGTGATACGACGAGATATTATATTTCATTAATTCGTCCACAAAAAAACTTAAATTAAAATCGAATTGGACAAAACATACATTTATTAAAAATGTAGCCATAATTAATTTAATGTAATTACTTATGGACAGGAACTTGCCCATATTATACTTTATAATAATTTATTGAAAATTACATTAAATTAACTATGGCTATATTGTTCGAAAACTCAACTATAATAAACTCGAGTTAACTCTAGTCAACTGCGCGTCGTTTGAAAATACTGAGTTAACTCTACGATTTTCGTTCGGAAACATGTTCTATACTTAGAGTTAACTCTTATTACCGCGAATGAAAAAGATAGGTTATTCGTTAATCTACTAATAATAAATCTTATCATAATGTATAAATAACAAGTATGTGCATAGGTATATTTCATTTTATTTTCAATGCTATCGTTTTTATTTTGTAGTTTGTGGTAACTTTGAAATTATAGTTTTTATCATACACATTTATTGCAGTGTTTGCCTAATACCACACTTTTTATTGTACACAATTTTAATCTCACTTGAATGCATTTTGTTTATATTATACTTACTATGATAATAATTTTTCCATTGAATCGAATAACAAACAGGTTTTCAAATCATCTTGTACCATCTTGGAATAATTATAACATATAATTTAAACAAATTGTAGAATACATTTTCTTAAGATTTTCAATCGTTTATAAAAATGTTTTTATTATATAAAAAAGTTCACTGTTCACATTTTTGGAATGATCTTGATTAAATTCTACTTTACTCTAATTTCAAATATTCGAATGCACCCCACGAATATAATAACGATAGTAGTAAATTATATATTTCGTGACCTTATATATGCGTTCATATCACAATATTTACGAATAAAGTAAAACCATTAGTGGTACCATTGATTATAAATATTCATTGATGGTACTTTTTTACATAAACATTACAGAGTATGTCCATATCTTTTTAAGTACTGCTTTATATCCATTGACTAGAGAAGTTAGTAATAATGTAAAAAAACATAAAACAATGTGTATACTTGTTGTGTAATGGTATGTAAAATTCGCTTAGCTAAAGGAGGTCGAAGATTTCATAGGTAAAATATTTTCAGTTGCATTAAGAACTTTATTATGAAAATAGCAGTCTACAGTTTTAAACACTCATATATTCAAAAATGTTGCGGAGATGCCCTTCAATAATTGATAATATGGTCCATCATATCTAGATGAGGCACCGAGAGTCTACAATATTATCATCATTATAAGACGAAATTCAAAATGCGTAAATCATAATTGTGTCGACGTTTATACCTCGTTTCACGTAACGAGTGCTTGGCCGAGAAACTTGTTTTGTTGGTCGGTCTAGTAGGTACTGAAGTTTGTCGAGTCAGCGTTTATACGCCTTTTATTTGCTGGGCCGAGGGACTTCCCCCACATCCAAAATTAACTGTACTTGGCGTGTCTAAACCGCCAGCCGAGTGTTATCGCGTAGTCACGCAAATGTTTAGACACGCCGAGTAGTTACAGTCAATTTTGGTATGGAGGGTAGTCGCTCGGCCGAAGGAATAGAAACCGTTTCTATTCACCCGCTTGTTCATTTTACAGTGCCAAGTAATTGTTTCTTGAGTTCACACGGGACAGCATTCGTCACGTGTAAACGAGGCAATTCGCAAGTATTAGTGTAATATTTATATTTTATATATAATCTGTATTTCATTATTATTATGTATATTCCAAATTTTCTTATCATTCCAAATTATTTATTACCATAATATCATAGACATTCATAATATACAGTGTACAAAATATATTATATAAAAATTTAAATAATTTATATAATCAATACCTAGTAAATATATAAATATAATTAATTTTTTAGGTATATTATAATAAAGTGCTGAAATACATAATGAAAACATCAGTGTCTGATTTATGTATAGATGTTTTGTAATTATATGTGATTATAATATAAAGTCTTAATTAATTAAGGAACTTATTTTAAAGGGTATTATAAATAACATTTGACATTTAAGAGAAAAATTATTTGAGTATAATAAAATTATTTATCATTTTTATAATATGTATTTTGCTGTAATGTGCGAACAAAGGAAAATTAAAAATATATTTATATATAATATGTAACTGATACTTTATCTTATTATCTTAATTACTTATTTTTTTCATAAATATACTGCATATTATGAAATTATATAATTATTTATGCAGGGTTTTTGAAACATCAATTTTATAACACAACTAATATGATATTTCTCTTAAAGAGCATTCATAAATACTACTGTTATTTAAATATAGTATATCATATATTTTAAATGTTACTATGTAAAATATTTTTAGCTAACATTTATATTGTATATATATTATATAGCTAACATATTTTAAGCCCATGAACTTATTCATCTATTATTCCCCTAGTTTTGAATTGAAATTTCTTCTCAATATTAAATTTATAAAATTTTAATTTAAGATGGGTTCCAAATAATTGAAAAGTATTTTAGCCTTATATTAGCTATTAATTAGGCGCAAAAATCATCTATAATGATCATCATATAAATGTCATTAATTTGAACTATGCATTATGAAATTATACATTAAAAAATATTTTTATATACTTAATTTAAGAAGATATAATATAATTATACCTATAAGTTTATATTATATTAGAAACAAATTTGTTATTCAATAAAAGTGAGTTATGACTAAACATTTTTTGATAGATATTTGTCTAATATATCTATTAGTAATTTAGACTAAAAGTTTTCCTATACTATATATAAAAATAATTACAGTAATATACTACCTATATTATAGATTAGTCAATGGAAACTGTCTATTTGTCCATTTCTATAGAACCATTATATGAAGAGAAAAAAATTGGTTATAAAAATATATACTTCTGGGGATTAGCTAATTTATGATGAACTATCCAATTAATATTTGAAACAAAACTAAATAATTTAACGCATTCATTAGCTGAATAATTGTCTGTTCAGTTTATTTACTAGATTTTTTTCAATTGGGAGTATTAAAAAAGTTTATATCTATTTTAACTTAGTAATGGCGTAACTTTGTTTTTATTTAATATTATAATTCTTAATTAAAAATTATTTTAATTGTTTAATATTTTATTATAAACGACTCGGACAGTAAAACCTTCTAATAAGGCGCTAGAAAGGCAGCTACCCACTCTGCTATCCCCGTAGACACAACTTTGTATATACAGTAGATTCCCTCTCGTCCGCCACTTCAGTTATTCCGACCATAGTATTATCGATATGAATTCTTAATGAGCATTTGGATTTTCCTATTTATAGTATGTAGCTAGATATATTTATAAAATTAATTGCCAGTTTACTATTTATTTATTTTTTATTTATTTTATTTAATTATTTATTGAATTTAATATATGTATGTAATTTAAAATAATATTTGAAATAGTTAAATAAATAAATTTAATAAAAATTTTTCGTCAAATGTTTCTGTATATTCTGATAATGCGACTTTTTTCGCGTTCCAATCACACCCCGAGTCACGAAGGTGACGGATTAGAGGGGTTCTACTGTATGTTACCATTGGCGCCAAAGTTATATAATAGGTAGTCGGAAAAAAAAAAATTTAAAAAGGCCACAATATCTGAATATTGTCTCCTGGGGTACCAGGGGGAGGGAGTGGTAGTTTTAACCTAAAAAATATTTATATTCAGTTTATAAGAAAATTTAAATTTTATTTAAATTACACATTTTTTGTACTTTCCGCCAACCAAGAGGGTCAAGAGCGATGGAACTCGAAAGAACATTTTGACAAAAAGTGGAAATATATTTCATCAATGATTAACTTTCTTCATAATAATAATATGGAAAATCTGTGAAAAAATATTATATGTATATATTATTAAATTAATGGTCTTTGATATTCACGTTTGATATTTATGTTTTAAATATTAGTTTTAACTGTGTATAATATATTTGTGTGTATATATACAATTATATATAATTATGTATAACGTATATTATAAGATATGATTACCGGTGTCTATTTAATTGTTATCATTTTTTTTTTTTATTGTAATATTTAAATTAAACGTTAAAAATATGGCTTATACATTTTAAAGATGAACAATATGAATATAAAATAATTATCCGCGTTAAAATTTAAATTCAACATGAGAAAATGATATGTTGTTTACCACAATTCTCAACAGTGTGTTCACTACGGCGACGTTAGTGATGCGATTACTTGTGACCCTGCGGCTCCGTCGTATTTCGTGGTCATGTTGTCGTTTGGACGTGTTGAATATTTCCAATTTCGATTTTAGGCCTCCGAACCTTCCCTCCTCTCAACTTCCTCAGATAACCTTTCGTTCTGGTTGGACAATAATGTTTACACTAAAGGTCCACAAGTGTGATCGATACACACGATGGGACGCCGATTGAGCCCTCTGGCGGATGTTTTATTCACCCTCGACTCCTTAGCGTCGGTCTGATCATTCGACTACCTATAATGACATTGTTACTCATTACCCATGCGTCCATATTTTTTGTGTTCATTGTGAGAGATAGGGAAAGTCTATCATCTTCATAGTTTTTACTCTTTTTTATTAGTTTTTTTTTTTTCAGTTAGTTTTAATTAATCACCGATATCTCGCCACAGCAGTATCAGTTTTTTTTTTATATTTTTCGTGCGTTCAGTTAAAGTTCTAATTAAACATCGATATCTTGACACAGCAGATCCGTGATCGCCTACAATTTCATCATCGTCCTCGTATGTAGTTGTTGACGAAATATTTTTTCGTAAGTTCAATTAAGTTTTTGACAAACACTCGGCATCTCGGGATAGCAGACCTTTAGCCATCTGCTGCTTAATCGAAGTCTTGACAAGTGTCAAAAGTATGTAAGTAACATTTTATAATAACAGTTTATGATATCGTTTTTGTGCCTGAGCAGAGAAATAGAAAGTGTAATGTGTTTATGGTTTGTACGCCGAAAAACGAAATTAGTACTACGAAACGCAGTGGACACCGTTCGTATTAGTTCATCATTACAGTTATCAGTATTTTTTATTGGAGTTTTTTTTCTGTTCGCGTCTATTAATATTTAATGTGTAGCAAGCTATTAAAGGACGCGTAAAACCACCAGCAAACGTGTCGTAAACGAATGCCGTTTTGGGCGCCATTTTTTCTCGGCGCAAACGGCATGCATACCACCCGTCGAGATTGTCTTCGACCGGAAAGAATCTCGTACAATGTACGTATTATACGTTATTTCGTGTGAACAGGAGTGGGGCGGCGGTCGTAATTCGTTTGTCCGACATGCATGAATATGCCGTTTTTCTCTGAACCCTACATCTGCAAAGAAAAGGAAACTCGTATGGAAGCGTGTGTTGATATGGGCGTTTTTGTCGACCGGCGTGGAATTTGACGTAATGCATTATGATAACATAAAATAATAACATAATTATGTATGAAGTGTAGTATTACACGGTGGTATGGGATTACTTTCAAAAAAATTGCTTCACATTTATTTTATCTGGATAAACTTCTTAACTTTACTGGTTCAATATTCAATTTTTTTAGAATTGAAGATTTCATAATTATATATTTTATCTACAAAATTGTCAAGTGCATGATGACTTATCTATATTTAAAAAAGTGATTAAGAGTAACAGCATTAAATTAAATTTATAAAAATAAAAATCTTTTTTTCGCAAATAATTAATAGTTCATATAGTACACTACATTAATAGTTAAGGATTCGAGCATTTAGAGAAATAGAGAGTAAAGCATGTTTTTAGTTTATATTCCGAAAAACGTAGTTAGTTAGAAACGCAATAGAATTAATTGCATTATTTTATCATTAGAATTTTACTAATATTTAATGTATAGCAAGCTTTAAAGGGACAGGTAAAATCGCCACCCCACGGATGGTAAACAAACGCCGTTTTGGGCGCCATTTTTTTAGACGTAAACAAACCTTACGGCTGCAACGAGAAAGAAATTCGTACGCATGCGTATCATGATGCGTGCGTTCTTGCCGGCTGACGTGGATTTAAGCTTACTACACTATGATTCGTAATGTATATTCATAATTTATAAATATGTCAAATAATGATATAATCATGTATGGAGTACAGTACTACAGTAGTACATAATTTTTTACAAAAATTGCTTATCCTTTCTTTTATCTGAATTTTAACTAATTAACTATACTTGCTATTCGATCAAGAAAGAGAATAAAGGAAGTTCCTGTTAAAATTGTGGTAAATAAATAAGTTAAATCAAACCTCATAATGCTGTGCTTAAACTTGCAAAATTGAATAATGAAGAAAATTCGATGACATGACATTTTCTTCAATAGTCAATTTTGCAAGTTTTAAGATAAAATTATGAGGTTTGATTTTACATCTTTATTTACCTTCAAATTCGAAATCTTTTTTTTCTTGTGTTATGGTACTCTGTCTCTTAGACATAGAATTTTGATATTGATTTCAATTCTTTATTTACCACAAAATTCAAGTACTCCAATCCATTTAAGTAATGTCTAGAACCTTTTTTACCGTATTTACCTAAGTTACTTACTAAGTTTTTTTAGGAGATGGCTATTAACAATATTTATGTATTAGCTAATAAATATTTAAATTACAAAATTATATACTTTTTTGTTTTCATATGAATGTTACATAAAAAAAAAAAGGTCTAAATTTCAATGTATATCCCGGTTTAGTTTATGCATTTTAAAATTTGACAACCCTAACTATACTGATTTACAGGCCCGTACTGGCTGCTCTTATGGGGCGGTTACGAAAATATTTAAGGACACCTTAACTTTTGTTATATAATCCTTCAGGTTACCTATGGCCCAATAGATTACACATTAAATAATTATAATTTAGGTTTAACGCTTATCTTCACAAAAATATAAATGTTTTTCAATGACGTATTACTGAAGACCATCGGGTTGTTACATGTTAATGAGAAACAATGGATATTTCTCCAAAATCCTAATGTAGCGTTCATTTTTATGGGCGCATCGAGCATCTGCCCGGTCGCCCGGTGGGCCAGTACGAGCCTGTTGGTTTAATATTAAATTTTTTATAATTGATGTTTCCCATAATAATATATTGTTCTAAAATGTGAAGTGTAATAATATTATTTAACTATATTAAAAGAGTAATAAAGAGTAATGGCATACAATTAAATTTATCAAAATTAGTTTTTTTTTTTTACAAATTCTTTACTTGCCCGGTTTCTATATTTTAATAATTATCAGGATAGTTATAATAATTGTTGTAATTTATTTAATTAATTTTATTGTGAAATTATATATGTTCCTATGTTTTATAAATACGAGTACAATTTCATATAAATCCATACGATTCCTTTTTAAATAAAAAAATAAAGTCAAAATACAAAACTATATGTATATTTTTCACCCATGTAGGTAATCTTGAGTGGGCGTCACGGAATTAGACATTAGTACTCAATGATTACTTTATACTATTAATTATTTATTATATTATTTATAATGCATAGTTATATTATATAATTTTTTAATATCATAATTCTTAATAAAATTAATATTATATTTTTTTATTGAAAACATACAATATTACATATAAACTATAAGTATCATATATTTTGTTATAATATATGAGGTTTATTATTCTAACAGGATGCATCATTATATGTTTTAATTTATAAAATTGAAAAAGGCAAACATTTTTTTTATTTTTAAATAAATATATTTTAATTTTTGAACAATTTATTTTATTAAAAAGTTTATCATTATTCAAATGATTTGAAAAATAATAAAAAAAAAAAATTGTAAGACTTGATATTTTAAAATTTTGAATATTTGACTTTTGGTGAAAAAAAAAATATGAATGCATTTTACTAAATTGTTTGACCTAAAAATATTAATTGATTATTAAATTAATATTAATATTAAATTAATTAATATATTAATTGAAATATTAAATTGATTAATTTCAAAATCAAAAAACATAGATAACTACAGATAAAACAAATTATAACCATTAACCACCATATTCCTAGCTCAGTATTATAAAATAAAAATGTTAAGTATTGATTAATAGCCGATTTTTAATGCTTATAAATATAGACTGTGATAACCAAAAATTAAACTTTTTAAAGTCTTATTTTATAATCAAATTTTATAAAAATAATGAACTGTCAAACTTATTAACTTATTTTATCAATACATAATATTTCATTAAATTAATTAAATTTCTATAATAAATGATTTAAAACTGAATCGCGTATATCTAATAAATTTATAAAAATCGGTAAATGTAAGTTCCGTCTCAAAAAAAAAAAAAATGTTCCAATAATAACATACGTAAGTTTGCGGCCCGTGTTTCAGAAAATCCTTAAAACTAACACTTATAATGTTTATAATAATTATAAACATTATAAATTATAAGAGTTCTTCTTCTTCTTCTGCTTCTTCTTAGCTTATCGGCCCATTAAGTGCCATCGCTGCAATCACAAAACCTCTCCATTTCTATCATATGCGTCGTTAAAAGATCACTTTTCTTCTATATTTTTGATATATTGAGTTATAACGTCTACCTATCGGGTCCTTGGTCTTCCTAATGGACGATTTTTATTTATTTTCTTGACTAAAACTTCTTTTATTACTTGTCCATCCGCTCCCCAAACATGGCCGAACTATTCTAGTCTTTTGCTTTTTATATATGAAATGATATTTGGCCTGTTAATAATGCCTATAGTTTTTGATTTTTTTTTTTCTTTCGTAAGTTTGTGATTTTGCATTGAATTTCGGACTGTATATATTTCTCAGTACTTTTCTTTCGAAGGTCAATTAGTCGTTTGTTGTTTCCTTTGATCAGTGACCATGTTTCACTCGCGTATGTGATTATTGGTCGTAGGTAGATAATTATGGTACAGTAGTGTCTTTGAGTTATGAGACAGTAGTTTTGATTTAAGAAGTCTTATTATGCTATAGTAGCATCGATTGCCGCATGCTATTCGATCGTTAATTTTTTCATTCTGTTTATGTTTATTATCTATCTATATTTATTTATACCTAGGTACTTAAATACCTCCACTTTCTTGAAACTATAGTCATCTACTGTTATGCAGTCTTTGTTTGGTCTTCTTCTTGCTACCATTGAGTATTTCGTCTTTTCCTCATTTACATGCATCCCTATGGTTTTACTTGTTTTCAAGAGTTTAGACGCAGTATGTATGACTTCATCTCTAGTCTCTCCCATTACTACAATGTCAACTGCGTATGCCAATATTACTCGTTCCTCACATATTTCCACTTTTCGACCGTCCCGTACTTCTCTCGCTGCTTTTTCTAATGTTAGATTAAACAAGGTAGGATAGAGCATCACCTTGTCATTTTTATAATTAATGACCTATATTTTTAACCATACCATCACTACAACAATAATGTTGACAGTCCTAAGTCTGATAAAATGGGAATGAAAATATCGGTTGTATATTGTTAATATACATTTTAATATAAAAATACACGGGACTCAATTTACAAATGCACAAAAATACACTGGACGCAATTTACATATATTCGAAAAATACTGTTGACACAGTTTACATCAAAAAGGTGCATTGAGACGCAACTTACAGTCGCCCCATAAAAATATATAAATTTGAAATTATAATGATTACGAGAAACACTTTTAGCAAATGTTTCAAACCGGTTTTATACAGCTGTCACGCGTGTTAAACTGTGCAAATATATACGAAACTGGTGGACGATCATTACCTTAAATTGCCGGTGGCTATCGTAAATTTGTTTACACTTTTATATTACACGTCATTCTATTGTTAAAATTGGTAGCACCTACTAACATATTTATGATAATCGTATTATTATATAATTATATTTATAATTTTGATCTTTTAGAACTCAATTGCTTTTAGGTTATGTTTTTTTTTCAATATGCTCTTTATTAACAACCATATTACACTCAAATTTACGATTTTTCGTGGAGCTACTCTTCTGTGTTTGTATTTTCTTGTTGTTTCAATTTTTTAATTTCTTTTATAAACAGTCGAAACAATGTTATACTATTAATCAGTGGCGTATATTCAATGTTGCTCTAGGAGGAGGGGGGGAGGTTAACAAAAATAATCGTTATCTTTTTTTCCGTTGCACAGATAAATAAATGCTATAAATAGATATTATTTTATACAAATTTTTTTTAATAATTTAGAGATTACTTTTACATTTCAGTAAATTAGTAGTTATTGGAATATAAAAACAGCTTAGTTAACAAAACTTATTATTATAATTATTTAATTGTTAAAGTATTTTTATAGTTGTATATAATATATACATTACAATACAAATATTCATATATACTATATATGAGCACCGTTGCAAACGCATAAAACGCATAAACAAATTAATGTTAACGCACAAATGTAGAGTATAAATACATTACTTATAAAATAATAATATTTATAATTTATAGACTCAAATACGCGGTAGACTCAAACGTAAACGCTAACGCGAGGACAATGAAATATAAATGCAATAATTGTTATAAATATTATTGTTGACCTTCTAGTCCAATACTGCTTAAACTTTTTTATCCTGGAGCCCCCTAAATTTAATATAAAACTTTCAAGGCTCCCTTAATCAAAACCATTAGTCATTTTTTTTTATAAATCAAGTATTAAAATTACATGTACCATTTCACACAGATCAACTATTAATATGTACCTGCGGTAAATTAATGTTTTTTAACAAAATTTTTTAAATAACGTTATTATAGTATTAAACTTTATACGTGTACAAACACATACATGTAGAAATAAATTAAGGCCTGATGAAAATAGTAAAGATAAAATAAATATTTCACAGCCGTCCAGTAATAATAGGCGGGGCTTCCAGTTTGAGAAGCACTGTTCAAACGTCAATAACGACAGAGCCTGCAAGGTTAGCAACCCGTTGCTTAGAGGGAGAAATTCGGGTGGCTAGATTGTTCAGCGCGGTGCCGTGGCAACGGCACATCACGCACCCCACGGGGTGGTATACACGTTCAATAATAAGTTGCATTTCAATCAATTTTCGTGCTACTGTTTTTGCATATTTTTCGAGTTGTAATCTTCCGATAAACTTACATTTTTCACACAATCATGTACACACCAAACTGATCATTCATGAAGTCAATTGGTCCATTAGTTTAGGCTACAGAATAGCTGATATGATTTTCGTAAAATAACAGTAATATAAAGTTGGTTCTCTCGTGTAATATACATCCCGTCATCGCGCGCTGTTTTATTATTTTTACTTGGCTCTGCGCCGCGATCTTGGCTTTGGATACGTTAATTTTTAAATAAGGCTTAAATTAGTTAAATTTAATACTTATAAATGTTTTAACAATAAGATGGTGTGTCTGCGTAATTTAATATAACGTTCCTACTGAGTTATCTATGATTGTCTATCAATACATTTATTTATCTATTTGATAATCTATTCTATTATTATTTGATTATAAAACTGAATTAACTTCTGTGTTTTCTTAGTCTGCTGGATTTCTAAACTAATATCTTTAAAAATATTTTATTGACTTAAGTGGTGTACAAGGGCCGCTCTCCGCCAGGACCTCACTAAGGTGGAGTTTTCGGAAAATTAATGCATACTAGAAAACTAAAATTATTTTTAAGTTCAGGTTTTTAAACTTTTCTTAAATCAATCCACAAATTATTATTGTATAATAAATAGTTCTTTCCATCTTAAATATTACCCTTGTGCTTGATTTCAACATAATATAAATTATTGAACTAGGTTATTAAACCATTTTTTAAAAATAAAAAATAAGTTTCCCAATCTAGTGTGTATTCCTTTTGGACATTGTACAACTTCTGCAATGGCTACAGTGATAACACATAAAAGATAATATAAAATATAAAACCTATAAATAGTTATTTCGATGGCAACACTATTTTAGAAATTTCGACGACGGTCGCCGTTTCAGTGAAACTGACGTCCGAGTTTCAACCGTAAAATGTAATGTTTATGCTTGTTGGACGGAGGGAGGAGAATAATTTGTGTATTACAGATACTTTTGGGATTGGGTTCGCGACAATAATTTCCGTGTCATCGCGTCGTCGTTAGTCGCTGTACACCATCTACGAATTCGAAGATAAAAAAAAATTGCAGAATTGAATTAGTTTATAAAACAATTTACCATTAAATCCAGTTAAATATATCAACTTTAAAATTAAATATCAAGTATAATTAATTTTCCAATAAAAAGGGTTTTCTTGTTCGTTGTTGTATGGAGTAAATGTTAAATAAATTAAGTATCTAGAATATTTACTACGAGTCGCTACTGTCATCAACCTTCACAAAATTAAAAATTGAATATTTCAACGAAATACATTTATGAATAAAAATAAATTACCATTTTAGCTCTAAATTCTGATACGGTTGTTTATTGATTGTGGTGTGCTATCGTAACAACTCATTATTTTATGTATTATTCTTAAACTTAATAATAAATAAAAATAATAATAACAATTATAAGAAAAATAATTAATTATATAATTTTTAATATAAAATTTCGATGATCTATAACTAAATCCTCTTTTTTAAATATAATTTATTATTACATTGAAATAGTTTTGATTAATGATGACATTTATTGTTTGAATATTTTCTTGTATTTTTATTGTATTGAGTTTATTACTGTGTATAGTAAGTTTATTTTTAAGTAAGTTCGGCCCTGTTTACTATGGTAATTATTATGGTAATTATTATTATTATTATTAACTAAAGTAGGTACTTAAATACTCTTTTAGGCTATCTATAGAAAAAATAATTGTTAAATTTTAATAGTAAAACTATTTATTTTAAACATAGAAAAATATATGTAAAATAGATCCTATACTTATAACTAGAATACTAATGTTCACAATAAAAATGTACTTGCCCGTTAATCACAGACGTACAGAATTTAACGGAAGTCGGAAGTTGCAATGTGGATTAATTAATATAACTTAAATTTAAAATAAGACAATGCGTGTCGGCGAAATACGTACTATACAAGTACGGAGTACCAAATGCCGATCGATGATCAACAATAAGGAATATCAATAAACTTATTCAAAAATCCAGAAAAAAGACTCAAGACAGAGTTGTCAGACCAGAAAATTCATAATAAGAAATCAATGATGAAGAGGGACACGTATCAACGCAATGTATCTGTGGAACTGAAAACTCAGATTAATATAAATCATCAATTTTAAATTAATTATTTGACTAACAATACGGACTATAAATAATATATTTTTTGTAATATGGTCTGTAATTAACCATCAAACTGCTTTAACATCGAACATCATTTTTCGAGATAAAGAATTATAAATTGCACTTAGTAAATTTATTTATTTATTCATTTATGGTAAACGAGTAATACCATACTCGTTTACTAAAATATTTACGCATTTACGATATTTTGATGTTACGTTATTGGAGTAATTTTTGTCTTGTATGAGCTCGTACGATAACGTACGGTGACGGAGACGTGTGTGTATCGGTCAATTGAATTATACATATAACGCCTCGCAATTACGATGACGCAGCGGTGCCGCACGTCAAAATAACGCACGTGTGTACTGAGCCTTATAATTTCATATGAAATAAAACTCCATACAATAAATAGATTACATTTCTTCTTCTTCTTTGGGGTTTGTCGGCCATTAAGACCATCCCGTCACACATCCGATTCTCCAGCCTTCTCTATCCAAAGCTCGTGCTTTCCAATCCGGTCCTCCATTCAGTGCCAACACGTCTTTTTTTATCATATCTTCCTACCTTAATCGAGGTCTCTTACCAACTGGGTAATAGATTACATTTATAAAATGTATAACTTTCTTTGCCTGACATGAAATCCATAACTCATCATAGCCATTATATTAAAATATTAAGTTATTTCGGTCTTGATAATTAGGTAATTATTTCAATATCTAAAGGATTATTATACAGTTACGTTAAAATATTATTTTGTTATTCCAACTATAATTGTACATGTCTTTATAATGTTTTAAGATTGATCAGTTCTGAGTTTGATCTTTTATGATTATTATTTCCAAAATATTATCATACTATATCGAATTAATGATTATTAATATATAATTATATTATTATTAAATTGAAAATTTTATTTGAATAATCCAAATTGAATGGTATATGATTATTATATTTTTTAAAAATTATAAACATAAAAAACATTTTATTGTTATATCGTTTTCATAATTAAATTTAATGATTAAAAAACATTATCATTATGAAAATGATATCCGGGTAGTGATGGACAATTCTTAATAGCAGTGATGTATTGCTAAAATAAATCACGGGTTTATACCTTATTCAGGGGTGGTGGGAGGTTTTACGAGGCCCAAGGCAGATTTTATTACGGGGCCCTAGAAATTTTTTTCGTGAAGCCAAAATATATTTTATTGGACGTTTTAATACTCGTACGCCATATTTTTCTATAATGCATAAACTATATAAAAAATATTTTTCATCTGTATGAATTTTAAATTTTATCATCAAAGCGTCAACAATATATTATTATTTATTAATTTATTATTATTATTATAATATTGTACTACAATAAAAGCACCTAATAAACATAATGTTGAAGTTAGAGATTAAAATACCATGTACATTTTCACATGACAAGGGGAACTTGTTATTTAATTTTAAAAACGATTTTATATGGAAGACCAGGCGTGCCCAACCCGCGAAAGTGTTACAACCGGCCGTGACCATTTTATAAAAATTTAGAAATCTGTATAGGTGTAAAAAAAAATTATTATTTAAAATTTTTTTATTTTAATAAGCTTTTAAGAATTAAAAAATATTTTATAATTTTTAATTTTAATATAAATAAATGTATTGGATTTTAGAGTATTAATAGAATAAATTAGTGTGAAATTTGGGCTTGTTTTTCTTTAACCAGTCTTTCAATATTCGGAGTGAAATGTGTAATGCCAATTCTTATTCTTAATAAGAAGTGTAAGTGTTCATCAGTCAATCTTTCTGAACATTTTACGTAATTCATGCGTGAAAACGTTTGTTCGGCAGTGTAAGTAGAACCAAATAATATAAATTTTACAAATTTTGTTTTAATATTTGCTTTTTAAAAAGTTGTAATTTTATTTCAAACGATTTTACATCACTTTTTAGCTCGAAAATAGTTTTAGTCATAAATTCGATAAGTGAACAAAGATAATATTATATCCGATAAAATGTACAATAGATATACCTAATGTTTAAATATATTGATTTACTACTGTATATTTTATCGAGATGAAAAAAAAAAAAATCCGTATAAATATAAATTTCGAATGTGGCTCGAAAGTTGAAAAAGGTTGGACACGCCTATAGTGGGCTTATAAATTGTTTAATTCCATGAAAGGCACGGGGCCCTGGGCAGCTGCCCCTTCTGCCCTGCCCTTCCGCCGCCGCTGGCCTTATTTCATGTAGTAACTATCATATAATAGGAACCAAAAAATGTTTTTCTCGTTTCGCTCGAACAATATTTACTCTACTTACTTTTATATTCAGGGGCGGTTCGTCAAGGGAGATTTGAATTTTTTATTTTTTATTTTATATCACGTATATTACTTTCATGTTGACAAAAAAGTTTTAACAAAAAAAAAAAAAAAAAATTAATTAAAAAAAATAGATCATTGTTACATTTTTTTATGTCAGTATTTTCCAAAGATTTGATTAGTAAAAGTGTTGGATCATAAATTAATTGTTTGATTCCATTAATTGCACTTTCTGAGTTGAGAATAAAGCGCTTACATAAATGTTAAACTTCGTTTTATCTGAACTGTAAGTTAATATTTTTTGGCCAGTTAGTAGTATCCATTATTTTCATATCTTGAACAATAATTTTATCTTGTGTATTATCAAGTAATCTACATTTTAAGTTGTTAATTAGGCTAGTAGTAAGAAATTGATTTTTATTAATTCTAATTATTTTGTATTAATGAATAGCTGAATTTTTCTACCAAATTAACTTCATTGTTTCTTCAATTTTATAAAAGTTCTGATATATGTTCTCCTGGTACCTTTTTTAAATAATGTAATATTCCAATCGATTCTATTGATATGTTTTTGACCATTAATGAGTGTTGTAATACAATATTGTAATTGTTTTGACAAACAAGTATTACAATATTATCTATGAGCAGTGCAATATGATATAATAGCGTTTTCCATCTGTTTAATTAAATTTCATTACATTATATAGTTTGAGTAGTATTACTACAGCGTGTTAATTTGCAATGTAGTTGATTTATCATGTAGACCCCCTTTGAATGCAGTCAGATGGAAAACACTATAACATTAGCATTGGACAACCATAGTATCTACAACCGTGATCTTGACTCTATGGATAAATAAATAAATTATATTCCATGATTGTTGATTATGTCTTTTTAATAACAAAAACTTGTTGTTAAATGATAACAAATTTGAATTTTACATAAAAAGAAAAATAATAGTAATATATCCGATACCGAATCACGTCATAAATATAATCACGAGTTGTATTATTTATAGTTGTCAAATTACAAGCTAACGCTACATGCGGCCGGTGTATACCTGAGTATAAAAATAGCGTATTGGGTATACGCCCTATACTTCCGTATACCCTTCGAATACGGAGCCAAGGGGGGGCTAAGGGAGCTATAGCCCCCCCCATGTGCAGTGTTTATATGTACCTATAGTGTATCTTGACTAATAGAATCAATGGATGCTCGTTTTAATCAAAGGCTTATTGATGTTATGCCACTTGAAGGACTTATTCCGGCCAATTTAAATATGTATGATGATGAAAATATTACAAAAGCTGCTAAAATATATGCCCAAGATCTCCATGATGATACCTCATCTACAATCAGAGTTGACCTGTTCATATGGAGGCAACAATGGAGTCAAAATACTATTCCAAAACCGAATTCTGCTCTTGATTCACTCATTGCACCAATCTTCAACCTAACATTAAAATACTTTTACGATTATTCGCCACGATACCAGTTACCTCTTCCACTCTGGAAATAACGTTTTCTGCACTTAATCGCTTAAAAAAATGTTTAAGAAGCACCATGTCGAAAAACAGACTGAATGGGTTAGCTATGGCTAATTTAAATAAAAAAGAGCAATTCGACAAAGTGAAATAATAACTGAATTTGTCAGAAAAGAGGATGCAGCTGTCAGAGTGGAGCAAGTGACTGAACACTGAGATCAAAATTATTATTATTATAAATTATATATTAATAAATATTTTTAAAACTATACTAAAATGCTTGAATTACATTTAAAAACTTGGTGGTAGATGATGGAGGGGGGTTAAGGGTGAATTCTCATATCCACTTTTACCTTACTTATCCAAAAAAGTGATTAGCTCCTCCCATTTAAAAATCCTGGTTACGCCACTGTACACCACTGCTTAGAAGTGAATCGATTTGAATCGTAATAGAAAGTTTGTGACAATAGCAAATGATGTCAGTCAACTGCGAAAATATCGGGAATCGGATCAATAGTTAAAACTTAATCAATTCGCATAAAAAATCGGATTAACAATCCAA
Source organism: Sipha flava (assembly GCF_003268045.1). Lineage (NCBI taxonomy): Eukaryota > Metazoa > Arthropoda > Insecta > Hemiptera > Aphididae > Sipha > Sipha flava. The sequence continues at coordinate 1,455,492 of NW_020273126.1, forward strand.
CGTATGAAAATTATCGATACGATTCTCCCATCACTAATAATTGTAAGCAGGCCCGTATTTATAGAAAAATGGGCCCTGGGGCAAATAGTTAAAATGGGCCCCATTAGGCACCAAAAATGTAGCACAATAAATAACCTAAAATATTTTTAAATTGTATTGATGTTATAGATGAAAAAAATTTAAAACAATAATTATTGCAATTATTACACATAATATAATATTTCATATGTTCATAAGTTATTTTTATATTCAACCAAAATAATTATTAAATACTTCATAAAAATTATTTATACATTATGTAGGTACTCTTATTTAAAACATTTTTTTCTTGATTTTTCTCGAGCAAAAGTCAGTATAGTTTCTTGAAAATCAATTGATAGTAACAAATCATGTTCAGAAGATAATATTATAAATGATTTTAAGGATTCTTGAGTCTGACTAGTTCTAAACTTATTTTTTATGCGTGCCAACTTTGAAAATGCCCGTTCAGCAGAACAATTTGCAACAGGAATTGTTAAGTATAATCGAATTGCAATTAAAATATTAGGAAATACATCTTTTATTTTTGTTTCTTCAAACCATTCTAATATTTTATGCACATTTGAAGCATCAAATGGTGGTTTACTGAGATCCCAATACTCTCTAAATTGAACCAACTCATTTTTTATAGAAGGTTCTATGTCATCTTTATACATAGTAATGAAATTGTCCAAGCTTAAGTTAATATCATTATCTGGCTGGATATTTAACTTAGTGATAAATAAAAAATGCTGAGATACATAGTTATATGCAGTTATCCTTTTATCTAATTCTGTTACAAACTTATTTACAACCATGATATGTGTTTCTACTCTAAATTTGTCAATACCTTTTAACTGAGTTGAATTTTGAGATCCACTTGTACACTTTCTTTTAATTTGTCTTTCATTATCTTCATTTTTAAAATGTTTTTTTAATTTTAAACTTAGTTTTGTAGTTTGATTTACATAAGTGTTATACAAATCTCTTAAACTAGCCACATAATTTTTCAAAGATATAAGTAGGTTAAATGCTTTTAATGGATCAATCATTTTACTTTGAAGTTCAACAGATGTTTTATTGGTCCGTTCTAATATATCATTCCATAAAATAGCCAAATACCCGGTTTCTTTTTTTAATATAGATTTTAATAAAATTTTTGCATCACGTCTAGTATCACCATTTTCAATATTACTATCGCAAATTAATTCCAATACATTAATAATGGTATTATAAATTTTATCAAAGCATTACAAGCATCAAAGTGACTAGACCATCGTGTATTACTTAACGACTTTAATACACTTAGTTGATTTTTACTATTTTTTTCTAATTTTTCTGTTAAAATTTTCCAACGATGTGTAGAACCACTAAAAAAATTGTATAACATTTGAACAAATCCAAAAAAACTCACAGCTTCAATGCAACAATCTACACTATGCACACCAACTAAATTTAATGAGTGGGCAGTACATGGAATATAGACAGCTAAATTATTTTTATCTTTCACATAACTTTGTAAACCTTCATACTTGCCGCTCATATTAGCAGCATTGTCGTAAGACTGGCCCCTACAGTCTTCAATATTTAGTCCAACACTCTTTAAATAATTTTCTAATATAAAATATAATGACTGACCTTTATGATTATCAAATGGACATAACTCAACTAGTCGTTCGTTGATACTAGTTGGTGTACAATATCTTAGAACTATGGCCATTTGATCAGTTTTGGATAAATCAGGTGTGGAATCCATTATGATTGAATAATACTTGGCTTCTTTTATTTGTGTTATAATAAGATTAGTAAGATCTGTATTCATTTGATTAATTATTTCGTTGCAAATAGTTTTTGAAAGGTATGATGGATGTCCACTACCTTTGTTACCATGCATTTCAATATGATTTTTTAAAAAAGGATCATGTTCTGAAATAAGTTCTAAAATACACAAATAATTACCATTATTATTTACACCGAAGACTTCTTTATCACCTCTAAATGGTAAGCCTCTTGAAGGAAGAAACTTGATTACAGAAATTACACGCTATAATACTTCTTGCCAATATTCAGTTTCCACAGAGATTTGTCTATGCATTTCTTTATTAATTAAAATAGTTGAATTTACTCTTAATAACCATTTTGTAGTGGCATTTCTGTGATCTATACTATTTTCGTGTTGAGTGATTCTTTCACTTTTTTTCCACTTATCAAATCCACTGCAGACAAATGGATTGTCTTTTGATCGATTACTTCCAAACAATTTGCACATGAAACAGAAAATACTTCCTTGACTGGGAGAATGTAACATCCATTGCCGATGACATTTTTCACCATTAGACAGTGTTCGTACAAACATTCCATTGGTTAGATGTCTTGTGTGATTTTTATCTGTAAATTAAATATATTTTCTGTTTGAACAGTATTTAACTAGGTATTATTTGTATAATGAGGTTACATTATAATTTAGTATTTACCATCACAACGGGCAGATTGATTAAAATTATTATTTTTATTTTGAAAGAATTCTGGTCCTTTATCTACATAAAATTTTAGGAATTTATTATGAACTTCACTTGGCCAGTAATATGGATCAATATATGAAGATGAATTTACATTATAATCGTTCAATTCAACACTTTCAGGAGCAGAATAACATTTTACAGGTATTTGTAATTCTGCCTCATTTGCAGTTGAATCAATTTTATCATTATTAACTGAAAATTGTTAAAACAATGAATAATACACTTATATAGATATATATAGGTAAAAACAATAGACTAGAAAATCAACACTGTACTATATTATACATATATAATTAATGTACTTAATTAATATTATATTATAGATATTGCTTAAAAATTTAAAATAGGTATAACTTACTTGGTAATAAATCGCAATTAGTACTATTAAAATATCCAGTTATCTTTGGCAATGCAGCAGTCAATTTATTTTTTTTTCTTTTAGTTTCCTTTTTTGATATCCACTCATGTATTTTTTTTTTCATTCATTGTGAAATAGGTAATACAAATTAAAAAAATATGAAATAAAAAAATTCGTATAGCCCGTACAGATAATTAAATGTTGATGTGTCTAATATCTATAAGCTTATGCGTACTCTTGTCATTTGATAGAATAAGAAGTACACAACAAAAGTACAACACTCATAAGACGTAGGTACCAATAATCACGATTTAAAATAATAACACAATAAGTTTTATTATTAGTTATCATGCATTATTCTGTCAGACAGAGTAATCACTATAGTGGCATTTCCCACACGCGCTACAAGGCTCAACAATCTATAAATATATTATATACAATAAAAACTCGAATTCATAATAAATTAATAACAAAACTATTGATATATCTTATCGGTAATCAAACTCAACCATCTAGAATAGAAATACACACTGTAATATCTGTAATTTCTTTATTCTGTGGTAATAGTGAAATACTGTAAATACCACAAAAACGTCAAAAACATATTTAAACTTAATTATTTAATATTATACGATATAATTTTTTTTAATACCTAATTTAATTTTTTGTGACAATGATATTTAGAATTCTTAATTTTTGTCCGGGGGGGGGGGGGGGG